>NC_056726.1:1711208680-1711268680 GCF_019279795.1 Protopterus annectens | reverse complement strand
TAATGATTTAGGCTTGTGTATACATATCTACTTATCTGAATTGGTGATTTGCATCACCTATAATGTGTTGATTGCTGTGAGTCACTGTTGATTGGCTAGTGCTTAGAGCTTCAAGTATATTTGAATATTTTCAACAGTTGTTTTTTGTAAAGTCTGAAGAAGCCTACGGGTGAAAGCGCTTACTACAAATAAACTACTACTTTTTTACCTTGAAGTTTGGATTGCTACACTGAATTCGTTGCTGTTATCTGTTGGTATGCCATTAGGAACCCACATTTGAACTTTATATATATATATATATATATATATATATATATATATATATATATATATATATGTGTGTGTGTGTGTGTGTGTGTGTGTGTGTAAATATACATATATATATATATATATATATATATATATATATATATATATATATATATATATATATATATATATATATATATATATATATATATATATGTATAAATATATATATATATATATATATATATATATATATATATATATATATATATATATATATGTATATATTTATTTATATATATATATATATATATATATATATATATATATATATATATATATATATATGTATGTATATGTGTGTATAGATATATATATATATATATATATATATATATATATATTATGTGTGTGGTATAACAGATAATCATTTGGAGTAGGATTGTGGTGCTTAAAATGAGGATATGCCTTTGAAATGTAAATTTTGGTTGTATTTTGATTTTTATTTTATATGTATATTTTGCAATTTTGAAGACAAATCTGGTTCTAAATAGCTTTATTGAGATGCTAAGGTAAAAAATGGCATTAGTTTGATTTGCTCATTGTTTATTCAAGTTTTAACGAAGTATATAGCTGACTGTTGGCTATTCATCAGAACAGAAGTGTGGCTTCTTTCATGTTTGAGGGTTATTGTGATTCTACAAATCAGTATAATTCAAGTGAGGCTTACTTAAACTTTTTTTGAAGCCACAGCTAATATTTTAATACATTGTAAAATTACTAATTAAGCAATGACAAATATGTTGTGCAAGTCCCAATTGTATAATTCCAAGGTATGCCAAGGCTGAAGGAGATGACACTCTTTCTTTCCATACTTCTTTCTACCTAACCACCTTACTTCTATCAGCTGTACCCCACAATTTAAAAATCTTCTCCAAACACACTATATAAATACCTGGCTATGCTCATGTGACTCCCCAGGATAAACACCTACTTTTCAGCCATCCTCACTGTTAAACAATATGCACTATTTTGTTTATTTATTTATTTATTCATTACAGTTTGCTGACCGGGATAGTCCACTGGGGCTGGAAGAGCCTGGTTTCAGTGGACGCCCAGGGAGAAAAGCTCCACAGGATATTGACAATTTTACAATAGGTATACAAAAGTAAGTACAGTAGCAGAACAGTGAAAAATACAGAGATAATGTACAATTTGTTAAAAATAGACAACATTTCTACTCTCAGGTAATGATTTACAAAAGTCAGATTCATGTAGTCTAAACATATTAAAAGTACAGGCATTTCAGAGGAAAAAAAACATGTAAGTAAATCATTTATGCACAGATAAAAAACAAGTTTTTTTTTTTTTTTTTTGGAAGTTAGAAATATGAGGAGAGGACCGAGAGAAGAAGGTGAGGCGGGAGAGGTAAAAGGTGGTATATAGTGGAGAAAGGGAGTATGTTGGGTGGAAGTATATGACGTACAGGGTAGGAGAAGAAGTAGAGGCAAAGGGTGAGATAGCACAGTGATAGAAGGTTGAGGTATATAGTGCATGGGAGATGATATTAAAGAGTTTATGTGGTAGGGGTACAGGAACATTCCCACTTTGAAAGGAGGGGAGATTGGAGAAGAGTTTTGAAGTTTGAAGGGTGGTAGGGAGAGAATTCCAGAGTTTAACTAGGGAGCAGGATAACAGTAGGTGGCCAGGGGGTCGACGAGGCTTATATATGTTTAGAAGAGTGTGGTTTTCTGATCTTAGAGAGCAGTTGGGAATGTAGGGGTTAAAGAGGTGGACAGAGAAGGACAACTAGAAGGTTTGAATATGAGCTTGTGAGCGGTAGTAAGTCTAAGGAGTTTGAGGTAGTTAGGAAGTTCAAGCCATTTCAGGAAGTGGAGAGAGAAAGAGAGACAGTAATGCGATGAGATTTTGAAGTTAGTGGCAAATCTGGAGAATTTATTGTAACAGGCTTCCAACTTGACCTGTAAGCCTAGCTGAAGATTAGTGAACGGGGGCACCATACATAAGAGAGGGAAGAAGGTAGTAGATGTAAGGGTGTGTCTGGTGGAGGGGGTAAGGTAATGAGTGTGTCTATACCGGAGACCTAGTTTTTGGTGAGTTTTGTTGATAGTTTGGATATGGATGTAAAATTTTAGATTTTCATCAATTTTGACACCGAGCGGTTTGGTATGTGATACTATTTCTATGGGGCTGTTATTCTGAGCAGTCACTGTAAAAGAGTTTTTGTCTGTATTGGTGATTTTAGATGGGGAGAAGATCATTAACTTTGTTTTATTGGCATTCAAGGTGAGGTGATTACTATGCATCCATGATTCGGCATTAGAGAAGGCTAACTGAGTTTTGAGAAGTAGGTCAGAGGGGGTGACTGCTGTAAAAATAATGGCTGAGTCTTCAGCATATTGAATTAGTGTGGCATCGGAGAGAGACTTGTGGAAGTTATTAATGAAGATGTTAAAGAGGAGGGTGCCCTAGGATGGAACCCTGGGGAAGTCCGGTAGGGGTGTGTAGAAAGGAAGAGAGTGAGTTTTTCCATTTGATGGCTTGCTGTCTTTCAGAGAAGGAGCTTGTGAACCAGGTGATGGTAGGGGGGAGAGGTTGAGAGAGGAGAGTTGGGATAATAGTAAGGGTGAGAAACAGTATCAAAGGCTTTGGGGAGATCAAGGAACAGAGTAGAAACTGTTTTGCCAGAGTTGTGAGCAAGGTTTATGGAGACTAGAAAGGAGAGGAGGGCAGTGAAGGTACTATGCCCGGGACGGAAACCATGTTGTGTAGGGGTTAGTAGATTATTTTGGGTCATATAGGACATCATTTGGGATTAAATACATTTTCTCTATGATTTTTGATAGTGGGGATAGGATGGCTATGGGCTGAAAATTTAAAGTGACAGTGTTTTTGCCGCCTTTATGGAGAGGAATGATAAAGGCGTGCCTCCATAGTGAGGGGACATATGAGTCTAATATAGATCTGTTTATTAAGATAGATATGGGATGGGCAATGCTGTCTGCTGACAATTTGAGGAAAGTTGTGGGTAGGTTATCTGGGGCAGGGGAGCATGGTTTTAGTTGAAGGAGGATCTTTGTTATTTTGATTATAGAGACAGGCGAGAAGCTAAAAGTAGGAGTAGGGGGTAGTCAGATTGTGTGGAGATGTAGAGGGGTTGGTTGGGGGTGGAGGTTGAGAGTGGTGAGAGAAGCTGGTGGTGAGTTTAGGTATGGATTCTATGAAGAAGGTATTGAAGTTAGAGGCATTTTCTAGATCAGTAAGGTTTAGGTTATGGGATGGATTATCCTTATTGCCTCGGTGGAGAAGGGAGGAGATATAGTCCCAGAATTTTCTTAGGTTGGATAAGTTTTCTGATTGACGTTTACTGTAGTATGATTTTCGATCCCTGATTATTAGCTTTTTTGCAGTGTTATGGAGTTGTTTGACTTCTGTTAGGACATGGGGTAATTTATTTTTATGGTAAAGTTTCCACTTTGTCTTTTAGGTGCATGATTTGTTTAGTTTCTTTGGTTAACCAAGGGGAGAATGAAGTTTTAACTATTTTAGTTTTTAGTGGAGCAAGATTGTTAAGAAGGTTCAGGAAGGTTTTATTAAAGTAATCGACGGCATTGTCAAGAGGCAAGGTTTTTAAGGGTGACCGATCTGTTACTTTTAGGCAGTCTGTGAATATTTGTGGGTTGACATTGGAGAGGTTCCGAGATTGTACATAGTGGTGTAGCTTCTGAGGGGCAGAGGAGTGACGGTCAGCAAATGCAGGCAGGTGGTCACTGAGAGAGTCAGGAACGGTGCCAGTATCTGAGATAAGGTTAGGATGAGACACTAAGATCCAGTTAATGATGGTACCAGTGGTTCCACCTTTGTTTGGCCTGGTAGGAGGGTTTATTAATTGGGTGTAGTTGTAGAGGTTGATATTTAGGGAGGGGCATTCAGAGTTTGTCATGGCCCAGTTTATGTTTAGGTCACCGAAAATAACTGTTTCCTTTTTGATGTTAGTTGAAAACCAAGATAGTATGTCTTCAAGTATAAGGATACTGCTGCCTGGAGGAATAGAGAGGGCAGCAATGCATTTGGATTTGTGTTTGTTGACTTTAAGGAGGGCAATACAGACTTCAGAATTGGCAAATTTAGGAATGGGATTGGTGTAGAGAGTAGCAGTGTAGTAAGTGTAGTAGAGTATAGCTACTCCGCCACCTTTTTTGTTGGGTCTGTCAGAGTGTAGCATTTGGTAGCCTGGTGGGAGAATTTCATTATTTTTTATATTAGAATTAAGCCAGGTCTCTGTGATGGCAACAATGTCAGGTTGGTTATGGGACAGCCATGCGTGGAGAATGGGAATTTTATTTCTATGGCTTTGGGTATTGATTGTAATAAAACAAAAATTCTTGGGGGTGGAGGGATGTGGTAGATGGAGATGAGAGTTGGGTGTGGAGTTGGTAGGGCCAGGATTGGGGTGGATGTCCTCAGAGAGAAACAGTGAGAGCCTATCTAGTATGAGTCTAGTATAGCTTGTTAAAGAGAGTGAGTACAGGTGATGATGAATGGTGTTTTTGGATGGTTATGGGGGGTGAGGGAAAAGAGGATTGGGTAGGATGGGAATTACTCTGAAATTAAATAGCAGGGTAGTGTTTAAAGAGTAACGAGCTTGGGCTATAGAAGAGAAAGATGGATAGGTAGTGTGTTTGAAGTTTGATGTGTAGTGTGAAGGTAAAGTGTAGAAGTGTAATGCATATTGTGAAGGAAACGTATAACAGGGGGTAGGAACGTAGGTAAGACAGGAAAGAATTGAAAGTAGAGTGATTATTATTAGGTTAAAAGAGTGTACTGAAGTCTGAGACATAGAGTGAGAAGGTTTAGTTGAGATTAGGAGGAGTGTTGGGAGGGGTTGGGAAGTTGTGTAGGTGATTGGATGCTGTGGCAGAGTGGGAGGAGTTGTGGATAGAATAAATGTAGAGGTAGTGGGGGCGGATGGGAAATGGGGTCAGGATAGGGGAGCAGAATGAGCTCGAGCATTAGTGAGGGGGAACAGAGCAGAGCCACACTAAGAATGGCAGATAAGGAGCATTTAAACAAAAAACCATCAATCAGTAATGTGGCAATGGGACTGTTCTGTATTATAGTTCTGTGAGAGGTAAAAGATGTGGACAAGTAAGCCAATTTGAGTTGTATGGATGGCTGGAGGAGCCTACAAGAGCAGAAGGAGGTGGCAGAAATAAGACAGTAAGGGGAACTAAGAGCTTGCTATGGAAGTACAAGTTTAAAGTTTCAACAATTGTCTAGGAGTATGTGACTTTGGTACAGCTAAGGAGGTTATAGATAGACTTTTAACAAGAAAGGAGTGTAACTAACAATATGGGGAAGGGGAGTTAAAATAAATTTACATGCAGCCTAATTTAAACACTATGGTAGGGGAAGAGAGAAAAAATGTCAGAATAACTTGGAAGTGATGGGGGGGTACAGTGCAGCTGTCAGTACCGATGCAGAGCTCAATCAAAAGGCACTACAAATACCCGTTTGCTTAGCAAAGCAATAGCTAGTGCTACTGAAAGGATTATAAGACAACATTCAGTGGAGTGTAGTTGAAAATAGCGGATGTTATGTGATCCTATCTCGCCTACATTCTGTACTGATGGGCTCGGAGCCGATCCCTCAGCTCCGACTCGGCACGCTTATGCTATAGAGCGAGGCCTCTTATTGGCTGAGCTATCTTTATCCCAGGATGCACCACCACTAATCCCCCAGATCTCGTTTGCCGCTTACAAGCTTAGACGTGGTCTCAACTTGGCTGGGCTAAGTACTATTTATTTAGGCTTTTTCCTGTCAGAAATTTCCTTGCTTTAAACCCAAAAGCTGTTTTAACAGCTATTGTTGTCATACGAGTGTGTATTGATAAGTTTTTGTTGAGAAATTCGTGTTTTTTTCGTCAGGGAAGGTTTCCCGTTTTAGTTAGAGGGGCCTTCCCCTGTTGTTTTCCTATTACTGTTTCTTGTGTGGGTCAAGTACCCGTTTAAGTTAGAGGGTCTTGACTCTCTCTCTCTCTCTTTCTGTGTGGTTTGATCACCTGTATTGTGTAAAAAAAAAAAAAAAAAAACAAACTTTTATATTGTTCTTGTTGTTTTCTTAGTTTGTTGTAATTCTCTTTATACAGGTACTGTTTTCGGAGTTAGTATGTCTAAAGAGCATAGACCCTCCGGGTTTAAAAAGTGCACGAGGTGTGGTTATAAAATGTCCATAACGGATGACCACTCCTCGTGCGTCTATTGCTTAGGCGCCCAGCACCTACAAGAGTCTTGTAGCGTGTGTCACGCCTTCTCATCAAGAGTCCTCCAGGAGAGGAAAAACAAATTAATCCTCAAGGGGTTAATTAAGCCATCCTTCGAGGAAACTTTATCTTCCTCTCCTTCGCCTTCAAAAAAGAAGAAAGCGTCGGCTCCGACCAGTCAGTTGGAACCGGCTGCTAAAAAATCTAAGCAGACTTCTCCATCGGCTCCATGGACTTCGGAGCCGAGGGCGGAACGGTCTGCCTCGATGCCTCCAGTCTCGACCCCTCTGGTTTCGGAGCCGAGGACTGGGGCATCGAGAGTCGGGTCACCTTTATCGGCTTCACTGATATTGGAGCCGATAAGGGTTGCCGGCTCAGACTCTTCCCCCTCGGAGCCGAAGTCCTTATCGACACCGAGGGAAATTGCCTTGAGATCTCCCTCGGAGCCGATAGTGGTGGAGTCCATTCGGAGCCGGTCCCCGAGTCCTTTGGAGCCAATGGAGAAATCGGTTCGGGCCCGATCGGTATCCTCCAGATCATCCAAGATGTCTGATTCGGACATCGACAGGGTGCTCCTTAGACTCTTCCAGTCTCCGGTGTTCCAAAAGCTAGTTTCGGCTCCAGCCCATTCGGCTTCGGAGCCGATGGTCCACTTCCCTACTATGGTTCCTCCTCCAACAGCCTCGGCACTGTTGGAACCGGTGCTGGTGGAACCGGTGGAAGTTTTAGGGCCGGGCCCGACCCTTGCTCCAACTCCGGCTCTTGGGTCGGAGTTCAGTACACGGACTTCTTCCGTCGGCCCTGGGGGGGAGGCTTTGGGATTGATGTTTTCGGTCCCAAGTCTCCCTCTTGGTGCATCGGCGGCGGGAGTGCCGTCCACTGTCGTGGCCACGGAGGTGGGACCCTTCCAGGACTCTGGTGGTCTCGCCTTCAGGGCTATGAGGAGTGCGTTAGCCAAATCTTCCTTGGCTACCTCCACGGTCTCCCCAGCTCCTTCCCTGCATACCGAGACTGGGTCTTTGGCAGTCCCCCTGTCCTTAGACAGCAGAGCCCCGGGGCCTGAGGTTACCCCCACTGGGGTTTCTCCCCCTCCTGGAGGTCCTTCTGAAGCCTCTTCGGAAGAACCCCCCAGGAAGAGATCGTGCAAGAGGAAGCACGTTGACTCCCCTGATGAGTCTCTTACATCAGACACTGATCTCGATGATGCAGAGGGGGTCCCCTAAGTCGTCCTCGGATAATGTCTCCTTTGCAGACATCCTGGAAGCCCTAAAACAACGAGGCGGCTGGCAGTCCAAACCCCCTTCTGCTGATGAGTCGGTGTTCCTGAAGGCCTTCGGGGCTCAGCCCTCCGCCTCCTGGGTGTCTCCGCCCTTCGATGAGCTCTTGGATGTGATCTGTCGAAGGGCGTGGGAACACCCAGACTCTGTGGAACCGGTGCCTGCTCGTCCGAATAAGTTCCTCTCGGCACCCCCTGAAAAAGAGTTTCTAACTAAAAGTGTGGCTGTAGATGCTTTGGTGGTGGCATCTGCTACCCAGCAAGATGTAGTAGAGGCTTCGACGTTCGTCCATCCTCCTAATAAGGAGTCTAGGAGCATGGATCGGTATGGAAAGCGCACCCTGAGTTCAGCGGCCTTTACGTTAAGGTCCTTGAACTACCTTACGCACTTTACTAGATTTCAGAGGGATCTGATTAAAGAACTATCCGATACCCTCTTGGGTAACCTGCCTGAGGAGCTGGCCCAGACGGTTGGCTCTCAGCTGGCTACAATGTCGTCCATCTCAAACTCGTCCATGAGGCTCATTTCTTATGCGGCCGAAGGGGCGAGTAGAGCGGCGGGTACAGGCATTGCTCTACGGAGACAAGCCTGGCTCCGCCTGTGTCATTTCACGGAGGCCTTTAAGTCTTCCTTTGCCGACGCCCCCTTTGATGGGTCCTGCCTGTTTGGACCCAAGGTAAAGGACACACTGACCCGCTGCGAACAGGAGGGTAAGACTCTGACTGCCATAGGGGCATGATTTTCCACTCCCTTTCAGCCTTATCCCAGGGCTAAAAGAGGAGGGAAAATGTGGTTCCGTAGATCTCAGAAGCCTTACCCCTCGCAGCAGGATGATCCCCCTTCCAGAGGCAGAGGAGGGGGAAATTCTTCAGGAAGACGCCATCCCAGAGGCGGCAGAGGCCCTCGCAACACTGGAGACTGCGAGTCCTTTCGTGGCTCTCCAGCTTTTCACAGTCCCTGAGGGATTGCCTGACTGTGCAGCTCCGGAGCCAGTCGGGGGTCGTTTTTCGAAGCACCTGAAAGCCTGGGAAGGTATCACTCAGGACCGATGGGTGCTTCGAATTATCGCCGGAGGTTACACCATTCCTCTCACTCCCACCTCAGTCCAAAAATCCCTGACCCGCCACCCAGTCAACGGGATACTGCAGCCTCAGAAGTTTCAAAGCTGCTGCAAAGGAGTCATCCAACCGGTCCCCGCAGACCAGATCGGATTAGGGACTTACTCAAGATTCTTTTTGGTGCCAAAAAAGACCGGGGACTTGAGGCCCATTTTGGACCTCAGCATCCTAAACCGTTCAGTCAGAAAGTCCAAGTTCCGAATGGTCACCCTACAAACCATTCTCCCATTGCTGGAGAAGGGTGTTTGGATGTGCTCCATAGATCTCAAGGACGCTTATTACCATATCATGGTACATCGAGCATCCAGGAGACATCTGCGCTTCAGCCTAGGAGGCAGTCATTTTCAGTTCTGTGCGCTGCCCTTTGGTCTCACCACAGCCCCCAGGGTGTTCACCAAGTGTTTGGCAGTCGTGACTGCTCACCTGAGAAGTCTAGGATTCCAGGTGTTTCCGTATCTAGACGACTGGCTCCTAACTGCCACCTCCAGGCATCTACTACTGCAGAGCCTTCAAGCCACTATATCACTGGGCAGTTCCCTTGGAATCACCTTCAATTGGCCAAAGTCTGTGTTGCTGCCATCTCAACGAATAAGATTCATATGGGTAGAGATAGACTCAAACCGAATGCGGGTCTATCTACCTACAGACAGAATACAAACCATACAGACTCAAGTTCGAGCCTTACTTCCCAGGTCCAAAGCTCCAGCCAGGATGGTCCTGCAGCTATTGGGATCCATGTCCGCTATGGTTCTTCTAGTCCCCTTGGCAAGGTTGCACATGAGAATTCTCCAGTGGCTTCTGTCAGCTCAGTGGTCCTTTCAGGAACTCCCTCTCAGTCACCTCATATGGATCACGGAATCTTGCAAACGGGACCTTCGCTGGTGGCTAGTGCCCTCCAATTTGGATCAGGGACGACCCTTTGTTCTACCTCCTCCCACGGCCACTTTGACCACGGACGCCTCCCAGATGGGGGGGGGGGCATTCCCTGGGCAGGTCAGTCCAAGGCAAATGGCACCCGGAAGAGACCCTACTTCATATCAACATCCTAGAAATGAGGGCAGTACTTCTGTCCCTTCAAGCCCTTCACGATTATCTCCCTCAGGGCGTAATTGCCGTTCACTCAGACAACATGTCAGTTGTCTGGTACCTGAACAAACAGGGAGGGACCAGATCCTATCCTCTTTGCAGAGAAGCCATGAGAGTTTGGGAATGGGCAGTCTCGACCAAACGCTTTCTAGTGGCTACTCACATACCGGGCAAGTCCAATGTGATAGCCGACAGATTGAGCAGAACCATCCTCTCTCCTCACGAATGGTCTCTGAATATGACAGTTGCAAGTCAGATTTTCAGCAAATGGGGAGTTCCGTGTTGCGACCTCTTCGCGACTCCTCTGAATGCGGTGCAAAGAATTCTTCTCTAACCCCGGCTCGGGAAGAGCCCCATGGACGCACTAGTCCGTCCTTGGCCCACAGGCTTGCTTTATGCCTTCCCCCCAGTTGCTCTCCTTCCCAGGGTGATTCAAAAGGCATCTCTCTTGGGGAGCAAAATGATCTTAATTGCTCCTTACTGGCCTCGTCAAGTATGGTTTCCCTACCTTCGGAAATATGCTCTGGAAGGTCCATGGTTCCTGGATCAGATTCCAGACCTTTTGGTTCATCAGTCGGGACTATTCCACCAGTCCCTGCACACCTTAAAATTGACTGCTTGGCTCCTCCTCTTCCGACTATAGTCAGGAGTCATACATTGGATCCAGAGGTTGTACACATATTATCTTCGGCCCATAAGTCTGCTACAAAGAAACTGTATTCTAGCAAATGGAAAAGATTTGCTATTTGGGCTCAACTCCGGCCTGGACCCCATCTCTATTCCCGTGGCAGAAGTACTAAAATTTTTAACTTCTCTTTTCAATCAAGGCTCATTAGTCTCTACCATTAAGGTCCAATTGGCAGCGATTTCCAATTTTCACGAATCCATAAACCCACCTTTAATGAGCAACAGATTGTGTAAGACCTTCTTGAAAGGTGCTGCTCTATTAAGACCTCAGATTTTTCATCCTGCACCTCCATGGGATCTCGATATAGTGTTACGCGCCTTGACTTCCTTCCCCTTTGAACCGGCGGCTACATGTGATCTAAAGTTTCTATCATGGAAGACAGCTTTTCTGGTGGCAATTACTTCTGCCAGAAGAATTTCAGAGCTTCAAGCTTTGTCAGTAAAACCCCCGTACTTGGTTTTCCACAAAGACAGGGTATCTCTCAGGCCAAATCCTTCCTCTGTCCCTAAAGTTTGTTCCAGTTTCTGCTTACAACAATCATTGGAGCTTCC
Source organism: Protopterus annectens (assembly GCF_019279795.1). NCBI lineage: Eukaryota > Metazoa > Chordata > Ceratodontiformes > Protopteridae > Protopterus > Protopterus annectens. The sequence continues at coordinate 1,711,257,428 of NC_056726.1, read as the reverse complement.
AGTCTTCTTTCCAAAATATTCTAACAAAGCGGAATTCATATTCCACACACTAGATGTCCACAGGCAGTTGCGTTTTTATTTAGACAGGACCAAACAAACAAGGAAAACAGATCAGTTGTTTGTATCCTTTGCAGACAATAAATTGGGCAAAGCGGTCACAAAGGTCACTATTGCCAAATGGATCAGGGACTGTATTACTCAAGCTTATTCTTATTCTAACAAAGAGCTTACCACCTATGTCAAAACTCATTCTACAAGGGCTATAGCTACTTCGATAGCATTTCATTCTAAGCTTGTCATTAGTGACATTTGTGCTGCAGCTACATGGTCTTCCCCGCACACTTTCATTTCCCACTACAAATTGGATGTGGCATCTAGAGGACGAGCTTCATTTGGTTCCACAGTGCTCAGGAGTGTTTTCCAATGAGCCACCCAGGATTTAGGTGCTAGGGGACGCTGTCCCATCAGTACAGAATGTAGGCGAGATAGGATCACATAACATCTTTTAGTTATGTACTTACCATAACTTTAGATGTTTGGGATCCATCTCGCATTCCTAATAACCCACCCTCCTTCCCCCTTCCTTGGAGATCAGAGGATATCAGAAGGTCCGAATCCTGTTGTTTCATCTTGAAACATCTAGCAATGTTATATAAACAAGTTGTGCATGTGTGCATGAATGCGGACAAACAAGATCTGGGGGATTAGTGGTGGTGCATCCTGGGATAAAGATAGCTCAGCCAATAAGAGGCCTCGCTGTATAGCATAAGCGTGCCGAGTCGGAGCCGAGGGATCGGCTCCGAGCCCATCAGTACAGAATGTAGGCGAGATGGATCCCAAACATCTAAAGTTATGGTAAGTACATAACTAAAAGTTGTAAGCACCCGGATAGAAGCAGAGAGGCTGTGGAGGTGATCAACTAGTAGTCCAAAAGTTTTCTGAAGTTTATAATGTTTTTGGAGTGTCCGTGCTCTCAAGTATGGGGAGGGGAACACACCGGACCCACTATGTAGTCGCGATGTACAGACACTAAAGGAAAATAGATAAGGAAGAAATTGTAGTAAAGGAGTTAAGACAATCTCAGTGAAACAAACCTAATATCAGTATCTTTCAGGTTGTATAGCAAACACTAGGCAGCAGAATTACTTAGCAATAACATTCTAATAATAGTTCATTTATACCTCAGCTACAATCAGTAGACAGATTACAGATAAACACAGAAAACTAATAATTCCAGTTTGTACAAAAACAGCGAAAATATAAAAATTGACTGCAGAAGAAAAAATAGAAACACTAATTGTAAAACCACATGCAGCCAAGTAACTTTTTTCATACATATATAGCCCTGGTCTTAACAGGAACAGAAAACAAAAGCAATATAAGAACGGAATGCATGGGTTCAGTTTTAAAAAACACGTGCAGCCCCTGACACAGTGTTAGACCTCAGAGGTTAAACTAAATGCCAGCAGAGAATGCTAACAGAACATTAACAGTATATATGACAAGGATAATATTCACTTAAGTAAAGCAGTAACAGTAGATGAAACAATAGCATGCAGTGCACAGTAAACAAACAGTTCCAGCCACAAAATGGCAGCAGAAAATTAACAATATCCATGACAAGGATAATATGCACTTAAGTAAAGCAGTAGTAGTAGTATGTGAAACAGTTGCATGCAGTACACAGAAAACAAACACAGTTCCAGCCACAATCACTATAACATAAGATGATAGTTTAATAAATGTTTACATTGTCAAATATAGCAGCAAAAAAAGGCAAAGCAAAAAAAAAAAACAATTTAAAAGAAAGCAAAATTTGATTGCGTACATGGGAGCTCACAACACCAGGGACTGCAACTGCTCAGAGAATTTTAAAGATGGCTCCCAGGGTTTAAAAAAAACTCTTACAGGTTAGAGGAGGAGGGTCAATAACAGTCAGGTGTGAGGGGATGGCCAAATAATAATACAGTGTAATGAGACCTAGACCAGGGAATACATGCAAAGCAATACAAAAAAAAAAGTCTACAAAAGCAATTAGAACCCTGGGAACAGGAGGACAGGTAAATAAAATATGAGTGAGTCCTACAGTCAAAAGTAACAGGCAGAAATTAGGAGAAATAAATAAGTCAAAAGGAGCAGGCAGAAATTAGGAGAAATAAATAAGTCAAAAGGAGCAGGCAGAAATTAGGAGAATTCAGACTAGGGAGACATTCTACTAGATAGACTTTTAACAAGGAAGGAGTGTAACTAACAATATGGGGAGGGGGAGTTAAAATAAGTTTACATGCAGCCTAATTTAAACACTATGGTGGGGGAAGAGAGAAAAAAGGTAAAAATAACTTGGAAGTCATGGGGGGGGAGGTGCAGTGCAGTGCAGCTGTCAGTACCGATGCAGAGCTCAACCAAAAGGCAAATACCCGTTTGCTTAACAAAGCCATAGCTAGTGCTACTGAATAGATTGCAAGACAAAATTCAGTGGAGTGCTGTTGAAAATAGCCATTGTAAGCACCTGGATAGAAACAGGGAGGCTTTTACATAAAGGGTTTATCATGCGTCTTCTTAAGGCTTTTATTGCATTATAACATAATGTTAATAATCCGTGTTAATTTGTTCTCTGCATGCCAGATTGATGTATTATATCACGTCTGTTTTAATTTTTTTTTTTTTTTTTTTAAATATATCTTGTCTATTTTTATGTACTATTTCCAGAGCTTTTCTCCCCGGGCCTCCGCTGAAAATGGACCTATGTCCAGTCGGACTTCCCGGTAAACAAATGTAAAATAAATAAATAAATTGCATGATGGTAAACATATTTAATGCAAATGATTTGTTTACTTAAATTGATACTGTTGTATCCATGTACTGATACAGAAATTAATGTCTGCATTAAAATTATTATGCATTATTTTAATTTTTCATATGTTGTCGAGAGAGGAGCACTCAATCTGAAATTATATTATCTTTTATTTTATCAACCAGTCCTTTCTATTACTATTTTCTAACTTGGAGTAATCCACTAATGCGGATATTCAAGTGGATGCTAGCTTTTCTCTGACCACACATGTAACATTGGTAATGCAGTCATTTTGATACTGCTTTGTATAATTCCCACTGCCCATCAAGCCATCTAACATTTGCACCATCCTTTACCTTTTATACAGTACCCACCATGAATATTTTCATTTTGTCTCTTCATTTGCTGGATAATTTACACTAAATATTTACTTTACTGAAGCTAACAATCACATCCATTGAAAATGAGTAGCTGTTGCGTGGTGATTGCATACAACAATAAATACAGGAACCAAGTAATATTTTCACCTTATGCAGTGCTCACACATTGCCCACTGAAATGGGCATGCACATGAATCTTGGGATGGTCTCCATCTATTTCTTATATGAGTGATGGAGTAGTGTTTTCATCTGGCCATCAGTACTGGGTTGGATATTCAACAACTTCTCCAAACCAGTCCCTTCTATCTGAAACCACCTCAAAATCCAAGAAAGAAAGAAATGCCCCTAAAAAGCTGCACTCTTCTTGAATTCTTCTTGTCTAAGGTAGGCAAAAGACTTGCATTGAGCAGCATTCCACCCTCTCCAAGATGAACCTATGAACCTATAAAGGTGTTGTTCAAAGTAAACAAACTTACGTTGTTACTGTATCTGTTTCTCCAGTGTCATGTGTATAGACATGAAAGAAGAGTAAACCCGTATACTTCACAATATATGAGATGATGACTAAATCCACGTACACAGAAGGAACAAATATTGGACTTCTAGCATGATTGCAAATGAGGCTTGGAGAGGCTGTGTTTTTTTTTATGGCCATATCAGAAAAGAATGCAAACTAAGACAGATTCAAGCATGCTATTAGGTGGACAACTTTACATAATCAGAAAGCCATCATATTATAACTGCAACATTTTTTTCGAACCTTTTCTGTTGAACAATTTTTGGAATTCCCATAGGAGAAAGAGGAGTTACTTATAGGACTTTTGAGAAAACCCATAGCATTTGATTCATGCATAATCCATGCTAGTTCACTTCCCAGATTTTATTCATGATTCATCCTTGGTCAATGGCTGAATTGCCCTCTCAATCTAAACAAAGGTGAGTTAGCATAGAACTATAAGACAATAGACTTGTAGGATCATTTAAGTCTTCATTTACTTTGCAACCACAGATATACTTGGTTTTTGGATCTCATCTTATGAATGTCCTGACCACTAATATAACCTGCCAGATGACTTTCTCAATTTTGTTTTCATTTTAGTAAATTGTTATGGCTTGTTCTTTTTGGGGTCAGGAGGGAAGTGAACATTTTTCAGTTAGGCACTGGGACAATACTTTATTATACCACAACACCCTCTTCTTTTATGCTGACTTCTGTTTCACTTCTCATCATTAACTTAACATGAACTTCATTCATGTTAACCTTACAACAGCTATGGCATGAATATTATTATTGTTGCACTTATTCCATTTTGTTAAGGCTAAACAGCAAACATTATCAGCTAAACCCGACAATGAGTAGCATTCAGATATTTAAACTAGCTGTGACTTCCTAATATTCTTACTCTTAAAGTGGCCCATACAATTCCTTAAGTCTTAAAGTTGTACATTTCTGCAGTGGTATGCACCTAAAAGGCTAATAAGATCTTAAAATCAGCATTCAGTTCTGACACAGATGAAGAGGGACTCCCTTTCTGCTATACTCATAGCTATATTTTGGACTGGAGTACAATACTACTAGCCTTAAGATAAAATGTCTCCTACACACATTCTTCAAAACCTTGTTAAACGCAAACATGGCAAACCAGTCTATGTAGTACATCCAAAGAGCAATTCATGATCTCTGTGCCACCTTCATAACCTATATTGTTATATACTCTCAGATAAAGTGCATAACATATGGTCTTATGGAAATATCCCTGTAGAACCACATTTATTCTACAATGCAGTTGTCACTTGCTAGCTCAGTATCAAGTCTAGATTCACAACCATAACTATTTCTGTCATTAACACCATTGTTATGCTGGGTCTATTTTTTATTAATTTTTGATTTGTTTTTGTCTTTTTGAAGTATTCTTTTTTTATAGTTTCCCCATGCTAATCGTCATTTAAAAATGGTGGCACTTTGCTGGAATTTGAAGCTTGTGAGGGAGGATAGAATGTCAAGTCTAGGCAGCCATTACCAATCTTTTGCCATGTGGTAGAATGATATAACACACAAGCAGCAATCTGTTTTTTCATTTGGTCAAATTTCACTTAGTTGAAAATTATTCCAGGCATTCACTTCACTGAAACCTCAGTTGACTGAAAGCTCACTTGGTTGAAGTTCATTTGGTTGAAAATGGAATATAGCCCCTGCCCCACTGCAGTGCAACCCTGGAGTGAGAATATTAAATAAGGGGGGTGTGGGGGGCACACACAGTGAAGTGCAATGCCTGGTATCATTTTCGACTAAGTGTAATTCGACCAAATGTATGGAATCCATATATATATATATATATATATATATATATATATATATATATATATATATACATATATATATATTGAGAGACAAACAGAGATGTTTACCTCATTCATTTATTCATTAATTTTCTTGCTTTTGTTTTTAAATCATGAATGTACGTAGAATGTGCAGTGCATTCACTTTCTATCTGGTCTTGTTCATTGTCCCTGTGTGGCCTTTTCTTCTTGCTGCTATATTTTTATTTCTATACAGAACACTTCCAAACTGTACCTGAATATAGCCATGCAATATCCTTGTATACCTGCTTTACTGAGCTCAAACAGTTAGTGCTGTTGAGCTCAGTAGTATTTATTACAAAGAATCTTCTTCTTTCCGCTGCTCCCGTCAGGGGTCGCCACAGCAGATCAACTGTTTCCATTTCTTCTTGTCCTCTGCATCTTGCACTGTCACACCAACCACCTGCATGTCCTCTCTCACCGCATCCATAAACCTTATCTTAGGCCTTCCTCTTTTCCTGTTACCTGGCAGCTTAATCCTTAGCATCTTTTTCCCAATATACTCAGCATCCCTCCTCAGCACATGTCCAAACCAACGTAATCTTGCCTCTCTGGCTTTGTCTCCAAACCTTCCAACCTGGGCTGACCCTCCAATATACTTATTCCTAATCCTGTCCATCCTCGTCACACCCAGTGCAAATCTTAACATCTTCAACTCTGCCACGTCAAGCTCTGACTCCTGCCTTTTTGTCAATGCCACTGTCTCCAACCGATATAACATAGCTGGTCTCACTACCCTCTTGTAGACCTTCCCTTTCACACTTACTGGTACTCATCTGTCACAAACCACTCCTGACACTCTTCTCCACCCACTCCATCCTGCCTGTACTCTCTTTTTCATCTCTCTTCCACATAATAAAATTACTGCACAATCGCATTAAGGTAATTTCTTAAGCACTAAAATATGGCCTGCTTAAACCACCTTCATAATTAATTTTAAAATTGTGTGCATTGTACTTCCAAAAATAAGCAAGCACATTAATAGCCAGAAGAATGTTCAGACCTTCAAGCTATACAGAACACAATCTGTAGCCCGCTTTCTGTATAACAGAAGGCGTATGCCATGTTATAATACCAGTTATATTACCTATGGAAACAGAGTCTCCATCTAACACTTCCAGTACTACACACTCATTGTTCATTAGTAGTATGCAGCTGTATTGCCTTAGTTAAATGTATTTATGAAAAAAAAAACTGAAATGTTATTTCCTTTCTTCTGAAGCAATATGAGCTTGGAGTAAAGCTATGTAAGCTGAGAAGGGTGGGGACATGGCCCTCAGGAACTTGGGGTGTAGGGTGGTTTCTGACCCTTTGTAAATTTTTTTTGTGTCATTCATGTTTCATAGTTATACATTTAAGCGTTTTATAACACATAATACAAATATGTTCTCATATTTAGCATATCCTACTTCCGCGGTGGTGCAGCGGTATCGTTGTTGCCTCACAGCAAGAGGTTCTCCCGTTCGATTCTCGGCTTGGGTTGGGAGTGCCTTGTGTGTGGAGTCTGCATGTCCTCCCCGTGGTCGAGTGGGCATTCGAAAAACATGCGTTGAATGGGCGTGCCTTCTTTGAAGGTTGGGTGTTGGGCTGGCAACTCGGCAGCATAAAAACCAACTGCCAATTATTAGCGGACCGGAGTTCCGCTGTGGCGACCCCTAACCGGGAAAAGCCGAAAGACAAACAACAACAACATTTAGCATATCCTAATCTAGCTCTCTCTCTACTAGGACCCATCTGTTATTTTCCAAACACTTCAATTTATGATTTTTTAACACATTTGTTAATCATGTAAGCCTACTGGATATATGCAGTTGTCCAGCATGTAACAACAAAGTGCTAAATATGAGAACATATTTCATATTATATTGGTAAGAAGCATCTAGCTGTTTAGTTTTTTAACCTATACCCTCACTCCAAATGTTATGTAAGTATCCTCATAAAATAAGATATGGACCTCATTTCATTAGGTAGAACAGCACTTTGCAAGTAGCAGTCACCCCATCTGCTATGTGTCCTACAGTAGATAATCAAAAAAGTGACACCTCCACTGCCTGTTGTTCCACCAGCATGTTATTTAGTTACTTGTTTAATCAACTCTGGTATTCAAGTATGCTCACAAATCTTTCTGATACTTTTTCAGAGATGGGGCAGACTGGAATTAATTGCCAAAACAAATTCATTTAAGAGATCCAGTTATGAAAACAGGCACCATTTTCATAACTGCTAATACGTGTTGTAAGCTATTATCTCACAGTTGATGATGTCATCTTGGCTTTTTTTATGTATTTGGAACTTTTCTCCCTTGGCATCCGCTAAAAATGGGTACTCTGGACAAAGTCAGACTTTCCCGGTAAACAAACGTGAAAAAATAAATAATATTAAATGCATTACAGGCAAACTGTGACCATTTATCATCAAATGATAACTAGGCGATTAATCACCAAATGATGACTGCAGGTGAGGGTATTCAGGTAACAGTTCAATTGCTGAGGATATTATACAATACCATACACTTAGGTTTGCAGGATTATAGCAGATGGTAAGTCAGCCAGTGTGGGTTTGCCCAGCAATGCCATAGAAGAAGAACCCCTGAAAGTGAGATAACAGTTTAATAGAATATGGTAGGAGGTAGAAGTAATTTCGGGGAGGACATAGACAGAACATGTTCAGCTTGGATTATGCTAGAAGGAAGGCAAATAGGAATGAATTGAAAAAATGGAGAAAAAGCAAAGCAGAGAAAGGATAGTAATGATTGAGATGTAATTATGATTAGTCTGGCATAGCTGAATTTTGTAACCAGTGATTTGTGGGATGGCTTTACAAGATCCCATCCATTAAAATAATTGTAGTTCCAATGTTGCTAGGATCTTTCAGTATCTAATTTGTAAAAGAAGTTTGTTTCTGAGCTGTGGGAAATGCTGGATAATGAATTTATCTATGAATCAAAACTTGTTGCTATTTTGTGAAAGAAATAGGCCTTTGGAATGAGTACCAGTTGAGGAGTTTTTCATTTTGAGGAAAAGGTGGTCATAGACTGCAGGGTTTTACATAAATCAGACAGCAAAGCACAGATCATCTTGCAAGAGTCTATAAGCCACTGAAAATAAGGAGAGGGTTTTTAGTCTTCTAAATAAGAGTGGTGATGTAAACCTTAGATTCCATTTGCTATAAAACTCTGGGGTTTTCTAGGTGGGAGAGTTGTTTAAAGTTATAAATGCCAAATGGAGTATTGTGTTCTATGACAGGACAAATGAAGGATTTTTAGATAGACTGAGATCTGGACAAGAACTCACAACAAATGAAATGAGAATATAAGAGAGAAGGATGCTTTGACAATTTTGAAGATATGTTGATTTAAAAACCGCTTGTTGTCTGTGTAATTTCCTATATTCCAGATCATATTATCAATCATAATTCATGAATATCAACAGCACAGATCATACTTTGGTATTAATCTTGCTCATAGCCAGCCTTAGGCATAGGCCAGCTAGGCGGCTGTCTAGGGCGCCGCTCTGGTAGGGGCGCTTTTCCAGTATTTATTTGGTGTAGGTAGACCAGGATGGGGGCACCAGGTAGTGTAGTGTGGTGTGGGACGCCTTGGAGCCCTTTTGCCTAGGGCGCCAGTTTTCCTAAGGCCGCTCTTGCTATAACACTAGTTACATAGGCTGCTTTGTCCTGTTTAAGCCAATGACACTTGAAAGGCATACCACACACAACACTTTTGTTTGTCTGTAATTTAAACATAGTACTGAATTTGCATTATTCGGTGCTCTGATTAAGTGCATTATAGGTTCATAGGTTGGTACTAGGCTATCGGCCCTAGGGCCTATACAAGACTAACCATAACAATTCCCTGGATATTTCTTCCCACAGTATTTACTTCCCTGGACCCCTGTCTAGCAGGGTGACTGACATGATCCCCGGGGTGAATTTCCTATCTCCCATCCAATTGTCAAAGTTCCTTTTGAAGAGGGCCAAGGAGGTGCTCTGCTTCTTTTCCAGAGTATGGGGAGTCTCTGGGTCAGGAACCTATCCTTCCAGCATGTTTTGTTCATTGTGATGACAAGGTTTAGATCCCTGGAGCGTGTGGCTCTGAGGGATTGAGATTTCTTTAAGTGGAGCATGTTCAACAGCTCAGGGTTTGACATGGCCTTGTATGTTAAGCAGAGATCGCTTCTGAGTAGACGATATGCAACAGAGTATAGATGGAGTTTTTTAGACGGTCAGCATAGGGCATTTGCTTTAGGCCTGTGATTCTTTAGTGAGGTATTTCTGCGGCCTTTCCAGCTGTTGCAGATGTCTTGTGAGGTACATACCAAAAGGGGCATTGTACTCTATAATGGGTCTAATGAGGGATGAGTACAGTGGGACAATGACCTCCTTTTTTCTTGATGAAAAGCCCTTAGTGATGGGGTGTGCTACATAGAAGGATTTCCTGACTGTTGTGGTGATGTGGTTATCGAAGGTGAGACAACTGTTCACCTGTGTCTCTAAGTCTCTCATCAAACTTTTGGTGTTTAGTGTACTGCCACCTATGTGGTAATTCATGGGTACATGTTTTTTCCCAACGGGGATAACTCTACATTTCTTGGCATTAAGCTTGAGCCCATGGCTCTAGCACCAAGCATCTGTTTCTGTAAGGCCCTTTTGTAGAATATCCACATAATTTGGGGATTCAGTAATGGCTCCCAGTTTGCAGTCATCTGCGAACTTTGTTAGCCACAGTCCCTTAGTGTTGGTCTGTACTTCAGAGAAATAGATGCCAAACAAGAGCGGCCCCAGGACTGAACCCTGAGGTACTCCACTTGTCACTTGTCTGGAGCTGGATTTGGAATCTGCTACTTTTACAGTCTGGGTTCTATCAGTAAGCCATTTGGCAACCCATCGAGTGGCGTAGGGATTTATGCCCAGCTTAGTAAGTTTATCTATGATTCCAGAGTGGGGATGGTGTTGAAGGCCTTAGCGATGTCCAGATAGGCTGTGTGGACTGCCTTACCCCCATCCACAGGTCTGGAGACTGATTTGAAGAAGTCAATCTGGTTCAGGAGACAAGACCGGCCCTTCATGAACCCAGACTGGGTGGGATCCAGTGTTTGAAGGTTGCAAATGTCTTTGTTTATAAGTTCCATGATAATGCGTTCCATGCCCTTGCAGATCAGGCTTGTCAGACTGATGGGACGGTAGTTTCCGGGATCCAAGGTGGATCCCCTCTTGTGGAGTGGGCTAACTGTAGCTGTGCACCACTCAGTGGGCATGAAGCCTGAGGTGAGGCTGTGATTTAAAATGGCACTTAGGTGAGGTGCCAGTTCATTTTGTAGTTCATGTAGTACACAGCCCGGGATGTCATCTGATCCCATGGATGCTGTATTCGTAGCTTTGGAGAGTGTGGTTTCTACCTGTGTGGCCGTGATTACTGGAATTTGTCAACCTTTTGGTATTGAGATGGGCCCTGGAGGGGGCGAGAGGGGGGTGAAGTTGGCACTAAATCAATCTGCCAGGATATTGACAACATCCTTGGGATCAGTATATTTAATGCCATTCTGTTGTATCTCAGAGCATATCTGAGCACTGCCATTTAGATTTTTGACATAGAATGCCTTATGGTCGCAAATGCAAAATGTCTTCAGCTGAACAAGAAATGCAAACATTGCTGCTTTTCTTGTTCATCTGAAAAAAAAATTCACATTTAATTTTCCTTCTGATTTTCATGTATGGGCAATTGCAATCCAGACAGCTGGCAGTCAGGAATGTGACAGTTAATTAAATGAGTGTCAGTAGTCACTAATGAGCTAAGATGAACTTTGTTTATGTTCTACTGTGCAGGAGCACCAAATGTACCAAATGTGACTTTACAAAATGTATTGCATTTAGGGTGAGACTGTCAATAGAGCACTAGCTATAAGGGTGATCAAGGGCTTGTTGGGGAAACTAGAGAGTCTAAGGGGTGTATGAGATAACTCCTAGTTTGCATGTACAGTTATCCTAAGGTTGCTAGCTTTTTCCTGTCCTTAAGTAGAAGAGATTCCCAAGATGAGAAAGCCTAGGACAGAACCTTGAGGAAAGCTACAATTTGCTTTTTGGAGATGCTGCCATTTATTCTGATCATGCCTGCTCAGTTTGACAGCCAGTCAACAATCATGTGAACTACAAAGGGGATGATGTTCAGTTGGGTTAACATATTTATGTTGCCAGAGTGGGAAATTATATTAAAAGGTTTGACTTAAGCCAGAGTGAGGAATAATGTCAGATGACTGACTTAGACCAGAGTGGGAAATAATATCAAATGGTTTAGCTCAGAACAGAGTGGGGAATAATATCAAATAGTTTAGTTTAATCCAGAGTGGGGAATAATATCAAATGGCTTAGCTCAGGACAGAGTGGGGAATAATATCAAATAGTTTTGCTTAGGCTAGATTGGCAGTGTTGATGGAATCCTTCATCTAGGGCTTTGTTGGCCTTTTCAAGCAAGCAAACAGGTTTAAGAATGCATGATCTGCCCTTGACAAAGCCAAACTGCAAAGGATCTGGAGTCAGCAGGTCTCATATGCCATTACTGAATAGTTTATTCATTTATGCATTTATTTAATTGCATTTGTTTGCCTGGAAAGGCCTAATAAGAATGGGTGGAAGACTTTTCTAAAATGATATTTTTGGCTTTACAGATAAGCCTAGTGAGACTGACAGGCCTCTAGTTACCTGAGTCAGGTGAAGGACACCTTTATGGCTGAGAAAGATGGTGGAGTTTGCCTACTGCTCATCTACATACCCTGTGGAAAGACTTTGAGTGAAGATGCTTAGAAGTCTGGATAGGTGATGCTTTTAAACTTACCTTTAAGCGGACAGATATACTGTCTAGCTCCATGGAGATTTTATTTTTTGTTTTGGAGAGGGCATTTTAAACTTTGTTAGTATTAATAGAGGGATTTGTCCTGAGCTGGCATGAGGGGGGAGGGCAATGATATATTTATTAATGTGTATATATATGGGTCTACCTGATAACACCAACATGCCAAAATACCGACAACGAAATAACCGACACGACAAAACCGAAAGAAACCGAAAGTTCAAGAAATATGAAACTTCACATGCCCAACAAACCACAATCCCGACAATCAACAAAACAAATACCTTTCCCGAAAAACACACACACAACACAAGCACACCAAAAACCTTACAAACCTACACTAAACCTTACATACACAACTATCTATGCACTAACCTTAACCCAAACTCGAACCCTAAGGTCCGTCACTATCGCACACTTACCTTACCCGCACCCTAGCCCTAACTCACTTAATCCGCCCCTAACCCTCGAGTCCGTCACTATCGCACACTTACCTTACCCGCACCCTAAGCCTAACTCACTTAACCAACCCCTAAACCTAAAGTCCATTACTATCGCACACTTACCTGACCCACACCGTACCCTAACATCCGTCACTATCACACACTTACCTTACCCACACCCTGACCCTAACGTCCGTCCCTATCGCACACTTACCTTAACATGTCGGTGTTCTCAGCATCAGGATTCTCAACTTTTGATCATCTCCATTGTCGATCTTCCGGTGTCGGTGTTCTTGTTGTCGGCATTGTGGACCTTCGGCGTTTTCAGGTAGACCTATATATATATATATATATATATATATATATATATATATATATATATATTTATTTATTTACATTTCTGTACTGGGAGTGTCCTACTGGGCCCAGGAGCCCATTTTCAGAGAAGGCCCAAGGAGAAAAGCTCCACATATCATCAAAAAAGTATAAGAGAAGTATTCAAATATGCAAATATACAAAACAGAAATGTACAAAAGTTCAACAGTGAGGACAATGAGCGAACAAATACAAAGGATACAAGTATAACAAAGACAGATACAATACTGAGAATGTGGTTTGTTTAGAAGTTGAATCATTTATAACATGGAATAATGTTATATAATGTGGCTGGGGAATTGGTAGTTCTCTTCAATAGGTATGTTAGAGGTATTTTTAAAATTAGGCAAAGAGGATGCGTAGGTCTTGAGATCAGGTTAGAAAATGAAAGGCAGGGGGATTAAGGGATTCATATCAGGGTTAGGGGGATATGGAGAGCGGAAATGAATGGTCACTCGGGGTGGTACAGGAGCACAGACAATTTTTCCTGAGATAATCACGGAGGAGTGACTTGAATTTGTTTGTTAGTGGTATTTAGAATTTGCTGTGGGATAGTGTTCCTTGATTTGGAGATTTTGTTTCACAAAAGGTATTATTGGCTTTTGTGTCTTTTAGTAAGAATTTCTCTGTGGATCTAAGAGTTCTGTTGTCACTGTTTGGTTGTACTAAGTTTTTGAGTGCTGGGCAGTTATTGGAGTGGAAGAGAATGGCATGAGCAATACTTAGTTGGTTTAAGTTATCATTGATGATGAACTAAAATTTAACCTTCACATGCTTCAATGTATAAAAAAGACAAACCAGAAACTTGGCTTACTGTACCACAACAAAATATTTTTAACTGCTAATGCCAGACTCTCCCTTGCACAAGCTCTACTCCTTCCCTCCCTTCTATATGCTGCCCCAGTTCTTACCAACATCCAAACTACAACCTTGTACAAACTTCAACAAACTTACCATAAGATAACCAGATTTATCACAAATTCTCCTTACAATTCTCGTCACTGCCTTGCCCTAAACTCTCTACAGTGGCTTGAATTTCTCCGACTACTACTGCTGTCTCAACTACAAATGCTACACTTCATTCTCCATAAACCTTCTTTATGTCCTGCTCTCTCCTCCTTCATCTCTATCTGTACTCCACCTCAGACTCTCCGTACATCTAATCAACAACTGCTGGACATCTATCAACCCAAAAAAACTGTAGGTAAACTACTATATAAACACTCGTTGCCCATGCTTAGAACAAACTTCCACTTGATATACGTTCCATCATCCACTCAGCACAACTTCAAAGAAAAACTCAAACTACTTAATTTACTTAACTCCAAAAGTTGCCCCTGCCATGCCCCAAATTAACCCCCCCACCACTCACATACTATTACCAATCCCTCCCCCTTCACTTAAGTAAGTCATCAGGTCAATACTTACTAAACTCTATCAAACCATTACTGCTGACCAAAAAAAAAACCTCGATGTATATTTGTATATGTATTGTTACTCTGTAGAACATGATATGTACAGCCCTTTTGCATGCATTACTGCATTGTATATTTAACTTTTTGTCTAATCGATTTTTTTTTTTATGTCTTACTCTCAAGCCAAATTTCTTTAATTACTGTAAACTGTCTCTGTATGGAGCTTTTCTCCTCGGGTCTCCACTGAAAATGGGCTTCAAACCCAGCTGGACCAACCTGGTCAACAAATGTCAATAAATAAATACGTTGAGTAGGGTGGGTAGTTCAATCCAGTCTAGCTCCCATAATGATGAGTAGTATGAGTTTTAGATGGGACATTAAGGGCAAATCTGGCTATTTTGTTATAGCAGGCCTCTAAGCTTGTTTATGTCAGATTTGCTAAGTTTGGTAAAATGGGTGAGGCATAGGGTAGGGTGAAGAGGAGATGAGTTCTGGCTATGGATTGTCTGGTGACATTTGTGAGAAATGGTTTAGTTCTGTATAGAGATCCAAGTTTGATATGCACTTTTTTAATAGCTAAGGCCAAGTGTTTATCATATTTTAGGGAGCTGTCAACTGTGACACTGAGAAGTTTTGTGTGTTCAATTGGTTCCATTCTGGTATTGTTAGAGGAGTAGATAAAAAGGAGGGGTTGGTTTAAGTGTTGCAAAGTCTTAGTAAAGACCATCAATTTAGTTTTCTTTGGGTTAAGTATTATTTGGCAGTCAGAAACATATTTTTCGATATCTAGAAAGGATCTTTGTATTGTAATAAGGAGTTCTGAAAGGGATGAGGCTGAATATATTAGGGAGGAATTGTCTGGGTATTGTGTGATGGTAGCTTTATTGGTTGCAGTGCTTAGTTTGTTGGTAAATACAGAGAAGAGTAGTGGTCTGAGGACTGAGCCTTGAGGGACACCAGCTGTAGTAGGGGAGAGAGTGAGTTTTGCCACTTAACTGCTTGCTGGCGATTAGTTAGGTAACTTTGGAACTAAGCTAAGGCTGGTTGGGAGAGGTTAAGGAAAGCTAGTTCACTTAGTAGTTTTTGATGAGATACCATGTCAAAAGCTTTTGACATGTCGAAGAATATGGATGATACAAATTGTCCATTGTTTCTGAGCTGGGATACAGTATTGATAAAGCTGAGTAGTGCTTTTGTGGTGCTATGCTTAGGTTGGAAACTGTGTTGTGAGTTAGAGAGTAGGTTATTGTTTAGTAAGTAGTCTAGGAGTTGTTTGTGTATGCATTTTTCAAGGATTTTAGCTAGGGGGGGGGGTGGCAATGGTTCTGTAGTTAGATAAATCCATAGAGGGGCTGTCTTTGTGCAGGTGGATGATATGCAAGATTTTCCAGAGCCTGGGTATTTATTGTTCAGTGATGGATTGATTAATTAGGATAGAGATGGAATATGCAATGGTATCTGCTGCTAATCTGAGGTATTCATTTGGGAATAGGTCAGCAGCAAGGGATGTGTGTTTTGGTTTGTCTAGCATTTTTTTATGGCTTTGGTTTGTATTGTGTTGAAAGAAAATAAGTTATTGTTAGTTGGGAATCCTGTAGGGGCTGTTAACCACCATAGATTGAAAGAAAAGTGACTACCCATAATTCACTCACATAAATATTCTTACTTACCCCACTGCGGAGATACCCTAACCCAGGACCCACTGGAAATATCCATCCTAACCCAGGACCCACAGGACCCACTTCTTCCCCTCTTAATCCCCTAAATTCTCACAAATCACCGAATTTCACAAATGTTAATCTTCAAGGTGTTAGAAACAGAATTCCAGAATTCCATGCCTGGCTATCCCACAGCAATTCAGCTATAATAGCCACTACTGAAACTTGGCTGAAACTCTCCATAGAATTCCTTCCTCCAGGCTATGATTGTTTAAGAGCAGATAGACCCTGTAAAAAAGGAGGAGGTGTCACACTAATCTTTCCAAATACCTGTACTATAGTTCCATACTCCAAACTCATTCTACAATTTTCCAGTGCCAAAATAATAGTGTCATTCCTAAAAATGAACAGTTGGAAGAAACTCTGCATTATAGCCCTGTATATCCCTCCAGGTAACAACATTCCTTTGTTAGAAGAAATTCTATCCTGGAGTCTGGACATCAAACAACATAAATAACAAAACAATTATCTTGGGAGATGTAAACATAAACTGGCTAGATATTACCCTTTACTCCTCTTTATCTAACATCAATCTACTTAACTTCACACAGCGTATTATCAATCCAATTAAACCAAACAGAAGTAAAGATAAAGGCTCCATCCTTGACTGGATTCTGGTGTCTGACCCTAACAAAATATCCTCTGCAGGCACATTACCCAACAGTATCAGTGACCACCTGCCCGCCTTTATTCTGCGTGAATCTTCTCTTTTGCAAAGTCAACACCATTGTAAAGAAACACGAAACCTAACCAATTTAAATCCAACACTCCTCAGCGAAACCTTGAAAAACATCAACTGTGAAAAACTAAAGGTGATCCCTCTTGATGAATCTATGGAATTCTTCAGCACAACATTTCTGAATATTCTAAACAGACTTGTCCCACTTCTACAAAAAAGAGTAAAAAACAACCATGCCTTATGGCTTACTAAGCCCACTAAGGAAGTCATGACTGCAAGGAATAAATCCTGGAAACGATGGCAAAAAAAAAAAAAAAAAACTCTTCTGACCTCTTATATATAGGCAACTCCGTAATCAAGTAAAATGTTTACTCATCAAAGATAAGAAAACAAAACTATCTAAACTTTCAAAAGAGCCACAAAAAAAAAAAAAAAACCCACAAGAAATTCTGGAATTCAGTCACATCACTGCTAAATCCAGGCTCAAAGAACAACCCCTCTCCACATCCTGACAAAGCACCTACTGAGATAGCCACCCTTTTCAACTCATATTTTAGTAGCACCATATCAAATGTCAGTACTACCTTTTCTCAAGTCTGCTGCAATCCTAATTCCATAGATACAGCTCAACCTTCACAAAATGCCACTATCCCCATCCCACCTAGCCTTTCTTTCTCTCCTATACCTACTACTACAATAACTAAGCTACTTCTGAAGCTCAAACTTACCACTAATGCTCCTGACCACTTACCCTCAGAATACCTTCAAATATCACGTTACAAAGACATGCATCTGCAGCATTTATCCCCAGGCATCTGCTGAAAATTAGCTTTGTTCCAAGTCGAACTTTCTTGGTAAACAAATGTTAAATAAATAAATAAAATGTCAGCTAAATCTGTTGCCTACCCCATTAGCATACGGATTAATAGTTCCATCCAGGAGTCCTAGGTTCATAGCACTTGGAAAAAAGCATATATTCCTCCTCTATACAAAGGTGGCAATAGCACTGATTTTTCCAACTTCCTTCCTATCTCCATTCTCTCCGCTGTCTCTAAAATCTTGGAAAAATGTATTTGTATTCAGCTTCTAAGCTTTCTTCTCCACAACCAAATCCTTTCCCCAACTCAGCATGGGTTCAGGCCAGGGTACAGCACTACATCAGCTCTTTTATCCTCCATGGACACAGTTAACCAAGCTAGAGAGTCAAATAAAATTGTTTCCTCACTCTTTCTTGGCCTCTCTAAGGTCTTCAATACAGTTTCCCATCTCCTACTTCTCTCAAAACTCTCAAAAACTAGGTATCTCCCCGTCATCCCTAAATTGGTTCTCAAATTACCTGACAAACAGACAACAAGCTACAAAATGGCAGCAACTGCTTTCCCATTCATCAGTATTTCTACAGGAGTTCCCCAAGGCTCCATACTTTGACCCCTTCTTTTCAGCATGTTCATCAACTACTTCCACTCCGTAATTAGTCAAGGTTCCGTAATACAGTATGCTGATGAGTCAACTATTATCTGTTCTGCCAACTCCACTTCTGAACGTCAACAAATTACCCAAAACGCCTTTACATCCACTGAAACTTGGATGACCAACAATCATCTTGCCCTTAATCCCAATAAAACAAAACTTATATTATTCACCCCTAAGAAAACCACTCCCATAAACAAGGCCAAGTTCACCATACACTCTAAAAACAAAACAAATATAGAGAAGATTGTGTTTCACACAAAACAACTAAGAGTAATATTAGATGAAAATCTAACATTTGGCAAGCATATTCACAACAATAGAAAAAAATAGAAAAAAACACACACCAAAAACTGGGTATCCTGTATAGACATAAATATTTCCTTAGCCACTCCACTAGACAAACCCTTGCCTACCTTCCCTAACATATGGTACCCCCTACTAATTAATGTTCAGTCCTCTCTGAAATCCAAGCTTGAGACGTTACAAAAAAAGCCAGATTTATAACTAATGTCAAATATTCCTCCCACCACTGTTCCTGTTTACACTCACTGAACTGGTTGGAACTCCCTCTATACCTTACTTACTTAAAATTAACCACAAACCACAAAATCATCTACAGACCCTTAGACAGCTCAGACCTAACTTCTGTATTCACCCGCTACCTTCCTAGTAGGCCTCTCAGATCTGACAACCAACTCCTGCTGAAAGTAGAAAAAACAAACTTTCCTTGCAAGCCAGATGCTATACACCTTCACAGTAGCCAAACTGTGGAATGCCCTTCCACCACCAATAATCACTACCAATAATGCTTCTTCTTTCAAAACATCTCTGCGACAGCACCTGTCCACCCTATGACACCGCACATGTGCCTACTCTAAACCTCCAAAAACCTGATCAGTACTATTTCCTATACCACCTTCTCTTACTCTTGTAGATATGATTGGCATCTATAGCTGTAGTTTATTTATTACCATATAGCTATTGTTGTTGTTCCACAACTTATTTTCAATAATTGTTAGTAGTATACTCTCTATGCTATATGAAGTTTGTGATATTGACATGCTTACCTTTATGTATGCAACTGTTACTGTTTATGTGTGCAAATCCACTGTGACTCTTGCATTTTTGCTTGCATGTTCATAAGCATGTTAATATGGAGCTTTTCTCCCTGGGCCTCCACTGAAAATGGGCTCACATCGGCCCAGTGGACCATTCTGGTAAACAAATGCAAATAAATAAATATTCAAATAAATGGGCACTCATGACTTTTACATACAGTAAACCTAAAATAAGGCACACATGGAGCTCAGCAAAACGGACAACTGCTTTAATGAACAAGCACAAAAACAATCCACAGCAAGCTAAATCACAGCAGCACAGCAAACGAAATTGCAGATCACAAGTAACAGCATAATAACGCTGTAAAGTTAATCCACATACGTTTTCATCACAGTAACTTCATCAGATACTTACCTCTCTTCCTTTGATGAATAAATAAACTAATCTAATTCAAATGAACCAATGTGTGAACAAATTCAATTACACATGCATGAACCTTAAAAGTGAATGAATCTAAAAGTTAAAACCAAAAGTATAATGAAATAGCACCATCTTGTGGAAATTAAAATAAATGCATGTTCTTCTTGTTAAAAAGTAAATACATATATTATTATTAAAATAAACCATAAAATGCTTGCATATATAATATTATTTAAAAATATAAATATAAATATTATTCTCATAACATACTATAACTTAGCAGATCTCAATTTCAGCACAGGTTTCAAGGATAACATTTCATTTAAACCAGGGGCAGAACTTGCATCAAGAATAATTTGCCAATATAGCTCCCTGTATTCCAACCGAGTCTCCCAAGGCCCTCCCCTGGGGTCTCGTGGGACTACTTCTATGGCAAAAAACTGAAATTTAGCTTTGCCACAATTATTTTGATGTTTAAACAGGGCATTATTATCTTTTCTTTTCCTTGTCTCATATACATGCTCGTAAATTCTCTGCCTCAATTTCTTCTCGGTCTTGCCAACGTAAAAAGAGTCACAGATTTCACATGTAGCAATGTAAATCACACCTGTGGTATTACAGTTGGCAAAACCTTGAGTAGTAATATACTTGTTCCTCTTTTTCAAAAAAAATAGAATCACCTTCCTTGATGTTAATGTAATATGGGCAACGTCTGCATTTTCGTGTCCCTTTTTTGTTATTGTTATTAGTGGGGTTAAGGTGTCCCTTGCAATATATTATTGATGTTACGTCCCTTCCTATGTACACATTTAAATGGATTTTCAAAGATATGATTTAAGTCAGACAAACTATCACATTTTTTCCATTCTTTACTAAGAATACTTCTCACCAGAATCTGGGAGCTATATTGGCAAATTATTCTTGATGTAAGTTCTGCATTGGAGGTTACCAGGACTGATATGAGATTAGGTGATATTACTAATAACACTGAACGCAATGAAACTAGATGGATTCTCAGACTTAGAGAGCATAAAGGCTCTGGTCTAAATGATGTAGTTCCCCTGAAACCAGAATTAAAGAACAGGGGTTTGAGAAAGTAATTTTACATAATATTTATACTACATTAGTTAACATAATGTATATAAAAAAACATATATAAAAATATATTTAAGTATATCTAGATTTTCAGGTAATTTAAAATGTTGTAGATTTTTAACAGTTTTATGCATCTTGTTTATACATATGTTTTTTATGAAGGATATTTTTTACTGTGGTTGTCTTTTTAAATAGCTCTCTTTTTGAGCACATTCACTACTGTTTTACATATCACTTGACTAATTATTGTTAATTGATGGAGTATTTAAACCTGTGTTTTTTGGTCTTTTTGTGATCTGAATAAGCAATTGTTTGAATTGTGAAAGCACTCATCTTTTTCATTAAACTTTTTGAGTACACTGGATTTGGAATTTCGTCTTTTATTAGCCGTGGAACTGCACTTTTCTTGTTTTTTACCTGTTGACTGGTTTTGTGCAGCTAACCTTTGTGAGGTATTTATATTTTCTAAACAGACAGGATATGGAGAGATCAGGTTACTGTTGTGTAGATAATAGTAGTGACTTGGGTAGCTGGCTGAATAAGAGACCCCAAGGTCCAATCCCATCGCACATCTCGTTAATTATCTACTATCTTATAATACTCTTCCTAATTGCCTTCGTACTCTGGCCTACTTCCTCTTCTCCTTTTACTTCTTCAGCACTATGCCTTCTTATCCTATATCAACTCACCTTAAACCCCTATCACTACTCTTACTTCTGCCTTTCCTTTTCCTTCCTTATATCCTAACTGCCTATGAACATCTTAACTTCTCTAACTTCCAGCTATACACAAAGGATACTAACCCATTATCCTCATCACCTGCTCTTAAACACATCAACATTACTTCTGTAACTAAATACCTCCTCCCAAAGTATCATAGAGTTATCCACATTAGTTATAAACTACACCAAGTCAAAAAACCCCATAACATATTGACTCTTGCTCTAATTCACAAACCAAGACTACACCTTCACCTCCTACCTGATGGTGACATTCATCCCAATCCTGGCCCATCCTCTTTTAAACCAGCTAACCCAGAGGAACCTGCTTCCTCCCTTTCATACCCTACTAGGCCTCCTAACTCCCTCTTCATATCTCATCTAAACATACGAAGTGTGAATAACAAAGTGACTCACCTTCATGCCCTACTAGATGTATATAACTTTGACATTCTCTGCCTTTCCAAAACTTGGCTAAAACCTACAACCCAGGACTATGAAATCACCCCTCCTGGGTATAACATTATAAGAATGGATCGCCCTAACAAGAAGGGTGGGGGAGTAGCCATATTACACAAAGCAGGCCTCCAAGTTACACCACTTGATTTACACCCACCTTTTGATGGCAATGCTGAAGTTCTTATTACTAAGCTTCAGCTTAATATTAGTAAGGCCATCTACATTATATCCTCATATATACCTCCAGGTAATAACATCACCTCCCTTGAATATATCCTTAGCTGGCTATCCACTAACTACCCACAAGAAACCATTCTCCTAGGTGACTTTAATATAGACTGGAATACCTGTAATTCCAATAACCCATCTAACCATATAAACCTTTTTGGCTTCTCCCAAACTATCACTTCACCTACTCGTATCCATAAGCCTAATAACAAAGAATCCACCCTAGATTGGATTCTTATAAATACCCTATCGACATCATATATGACAGGTATCCTACCAGCAGACATTAGTGATCACTCACTAACGTACATAATTCGACATAAGACCAATATTAACAGTCCCTCAACATTTAAAACATCTCGTTGTAATAAACATTTTAACCCAGAACACTTCCAGAATGAACTGAGTGTATGCAATTGGTCATCTTTAAAACACCTGCAACTAGATGAAGCAGTGGCACACTTCAACTCCAAGTTCCTTGAAATCTTGGATTTCCATGCCCCCTTTCGTACTAGAAGGAGCACTACCAAAACTGCACCTTGGCTTACAAAGGAAACTAAGCAAAAGATTCTACTAAGAAACAAATTTTGGGCCAAATGGCGTTCCTCTAAAACCCCTGCAGATCACCTAAAATTTAAACAACTTAGAAACTTAACTAAAAAATCTATACTACTGGACAAAAAAAACTTCTTCTTTCAGCTTCAACACTCCAACCAACAAAGTCCACAAAAATTCTGGTCAGGAATCAATAAATTACTACATCCCAGCAACTCTAAAACACCAACCCCCTCTGGAATCAGCACCAATACTCCAAAACTAATTGCTGATTCCTTCAATACCTTCTTCACTGAAGCTATCCAGTCACTTGCTAACTCTCTACCTCCTGTATCCTCTAATCTTTCTTCGACCTTAAAGAACCCACCACCCACTTTCCAACTCCAACCTGTGCCTACATCCTTTATCTGTACTCTCCTTCAAAAGCTTAAACCCCCTACCCCCTCTGCCGACCTCTTACCTGCTAAGTATCTTCAAATAGCAGCAAAATCTATTGCTTACCCTATCTCTATCCTAATTAATAGAACCATCACTGAAGGCACCATCCCATCCATCTGGAAAATCTCACATATAATTCCCCTACACAAAGGTGGTAACTCAACAGAACTTTCTAACTACCATCCAATTGCCCTACTCTCTCCCATAGCTAAAATCTTGGAAAAGTGCATCCAATGTCATCTGCTAGACCATCTCCTCCAAAATAACCTTTTAGCTAGCTCGCAACATGGCTTTCGACCTTACCACAGCACCACTACAGCCCTCTTATCATTCTCTGACCATATTAACAAGAACCGTAACCATAACACCCTGTCCTCTGCTATCTTCATAGATCTTTCAAAAGCATTTGATATCAGCTTCTACTGAATATACTTAAGTCCCTTTCACTTGATAGTCAAGCTATAAAGTGGTTCAAATCCTACTTACACAATAGGCAACAGGCAGTACTCTGGAACAATACTCTATCTTCCCACCTTCCTGTCTCTCTTGGTGTACCCCAAGGTTCTATTCTGGGCCCTCTTCTATTCTCTGTCTTTATAAATGATCTGTCTACTAGCATCCCACATGCTGTATCCATTCAATACGCAGATGACTCTACCTTAATTTCCTCAGCTACTGAATCATCTGAACTACAGTCACTCACCCAAAAGGTCTTTGAATTTGTCGAAGATTGGTTTTTACAGTGTTGCCTCCTCCTTAACCCTAAAAATACTAAACTTCTACAGTTTACTCCCACACTCAAATCACCCCCACTTTACTTCACTATTAAATCTAAAAATAATACAGTTATATCCCCTGACACTTCCACTAAACTCTTGGGAGTGACAATTGACCACAGCCTTAACTTTGATACTCATATTAACACCACAATAAAATCAGTTAACCGAAAACTAGGCTCCCTCTATAGAATTAAACCTTTCCTTACTCCCATAGCAAGAACTTCTATTGCCCACACCCATCTCAACACTCTTTTATGCATCTCCTATATATACTAACCTATCAAAAAGCAACCTCAACAAGCTGTCAGTAGCCTACAACAACATTGCCAGATTTGCTACAGGCTCTCCTGCTAGATCCCACCACTGCCAAAATCTGAAACATCTGGGTTGGCTGGAACTACAGAACCATATTCTACTTCGCCAGCTAACTATTACCCACAAAACCCTGTTTCATCCAAGCAACACACCAATCCTCAAAAGTCTAATCTGCCCATATAAAAATCTTACAAACCTACGCTCTGCAAACAAATTACTCATCTCTACTCATAAATCTAATAACAAAGCAGGAGAATCCCTCTTCACTAACACTGTACGCAAAAGCAGGAACCTACTTCCTGCTGAACTTACATCTCTTTCTTCAACTTCACTATTTAAAAAGAAACTTAAATCATATCTTACAACTCACTGGCTATGTCCCTGTACTAACCCTGACTAATCATCTCCCTCTGTTAGTCTTGCACAACATCTTCTTTTTTTTTTTTCTGCATCTCTCTCTTTCTGTTACTTTAAATCCACTACCATTTAGGCTGACTTACTGTAACCAGGAACAACTGAATTGGCCATCTTACTGTCTCAACAACTTACTACCCTTCACCTAATTCTTACAATCCCATTTTAACTACTTTGTTCTCTTATTCCTGCTCATCACTTTGCTTTGTGTGTCTTCCACCTACTTCTAAATCCTTCTCACTCTTCTCATAGCAAAAAAAAAAAAATGTTTTTTGTTATATGTTTTGTTACCTTGGAACACATGTAATCATCTCATAATATTCTTGTAATTAACGTTTTAATGTACTGTATGTTAGTTTTCTATGTGGAGCTTTTCTCCCCGGGCCTCTACTGCAAACGGACATATATCCAGCTAGACTAGCCCGGTCAACAAATGTAAAATAAAATAAAATAAAATAAATAAATAAAATTTAGTTTTAATGGCCAGTCCTTGCACACTGAAAAGCATTTTGATTCTTATGCTGACAACATTAAAAAACTACTTAGTCTTTTACTTAGATGTAGGACTTTAGACTTTGATAATACTTATCTTAAGGAATGCATAAATGCAGCAAGTGTACCAAAAGGTTTAAGAGTCTGGAGATATCCTAGTAATGTAAAGGAGGGCTCTGATTTCCATAAAGTACTTTTTTGAATATTTTCGACAAATGTGGTTTTGATATCATGAGAGCCATTATCAGGCAAAACGAAAATAAAATGAATGTTTTATTAGAACAAATCAAACGTACTAACCAGCATACTGTTACTGATTTGCTGTTTACTGTGGAAGAGCACAAAAATAAATATGTAGAACTTAGGGAGCAGATTGATTATAAATGTAATACCATTTGTAATAGGAAAAAGAAAAAAAATTGTTAGGGATAGATTTGAGTATGACAACAACATTTGTTATCCCAAACCAAAAACCAATAGTAATTATTTGTACGAGTCATGTTTTGAGCCTATTGATACTGGAAGGGATGATTTTAATGGTAATTATAATCCAGATTATAATGACAGGAATTTTAATGTGGATTCTGATGGATCAAGAGATACTGGTGCTTACCTTGATTTTCAGGACCCTTTAGAATATCCCCCCTACCCCAGAGCTCAGAGATAGGAGAGGCAGGGGGAGATTTTAAACGGGTGATTTATTTTAGAAGGATTAGAATCTGAGGCACATGGTGTTATTATTAGAGATGGTCTTAAAGTTTCATATAGAGGGTATAATATTTGTAATTACAGTGAACTTGACATCAATGAACCAAATACTCCACAATAAAACCACTGATATATTGATGCTGTAGAAAATGCTGGTAGTCCACAAAGTAAAGCAAAAAAGTTTATTGTAAGACAATAGAAAGCTGGTAAGCGCTTTCGTCCTCAACAAAAGAACTCCGTCAGAGGACGAAAGCGCTTACCAGCTTTCTATTGTCTTACAATAAACTTTTTTGCTTTACTTTGTGGACTACCAGCATTTTCTACAGCATCAATATATCAGTGGTTTTATTGTGGAGTATTTGGTTCGCACACTTCTGCAGTTTGGTCAGTAGTTTCTTTCTGTCTTTTGGTGCTTGACATCAATGAAACTTATTTTAGTTTATTTTCTAAAGGTTTGAACTTTGTCTCTAAAAGGAAGTGTGATATTAGTAGGCGTATAATTGATTTTAAGTTATTTCTTTGAAAGAAAAACTTAGAATTAATGTTTGAAGGTAAACAATTACACCCTAACCCTAATGATAGCAAGATTTTGAAGAGGAAGGTTATATTTAACCCACCCTTACACCCTCAACTTAAAAAATTTGAGGTTTTGGTTGAGAACGAATTAAGGGAGGGGGTTAAAAAGAATAAAGTCCCCCTGAATTTAACTAATGCTGAGAAGGATTTATTATTTGAATTATAATAGATTTCTAAGGGTTATGAAACCAGATAAGGGAGCTGGCACTGTAATAATGAGTAGCATTATATACGAGGCCAAGATGATGGAACATTTACAGGATCATAGGAGATACACTAGAGTTTCACAGAACGAGATAAATATAGCTTATAGATGGATTTATTTAGCTCTGTATGATTTATTGACTGAGGGACTGATTTAGACACCTTTACATTTTTGCATAATGACAAGCCCAGAGTTCCTTCTATCTTTGGAATCCCAAAGGTGCATAAGAATTTGTTGGATCCACCTTTAAGACCTGTAGTATTTGCTGAAGGTTCAGTCACTGCTCCCCTTGCTAGATTTTTGGATATTAAGCTTAAGAAGCTTTCCATGGATGGTAAGGCAGTTTTGAAAAACTCATGGGATTTTCTTAGTAGTGTTAAACAGGTAGTATTAAACAGGATTCGTTCCAGGATAGGGTTATATTTGTTACAATTGATACAGTGGATCTATTTGGATCAATACCCCATGAGCACGGGCTTGAATGGTTTGAAGAAGCCTTAATAAGGGCAAGAGTTCTATAACAAAATGAGTTTAACATGGTTACAATTGATTGAAATGGTTTTAAGGAACAATTTTATATTTTTTCAAGGTGAGTTTTTCCAACAGGTCATTGGGATAGCTATGGGGGCTAGGTGTGCCCCTGTACATGATAATCTAATTTTGTCAGTTTGGGAGGAAAAGTTTAATGTGAAATTGTTCAGTCTCGCCATTTGTTCTTACACACGGGTTCGGAGCCAATCCTCGGCTCCGAGTCGGACACATCACTAGCTCCGCATCTTCGAGAAAGCTCGAGGCACAGTAATATCCCATGATCCTCAAGTGCTAACCCTCAGATCTAGTTTGCCGCTAGCAGCAGATCGCATTGAGAGGCTCGGGCCAGTAAAATTTTTTCTATTTTTCTTATTATATACTTCTCTTTATACAGATTTATACTCATTCTTTTTACTGTTTAATAAGTATTATAATATAGTTGTTGTTTAGACTAGTTTAGTTAGTTTAGTTACTTTTAAAAATTCTTAATGAAGGCCTTCGGGCTTTTTCTGTCAGGATAACAGTATTTAAAAAAAAAAAAAAAAAGAGTAAAGAAGTTTTTTGCCTTTAACTTTTTCTATTCTATATATATATATATATATATATATATATATATATATATATATATATCATAGTGTGCTGTGTGTTTTACATTGTTATATATATATATTACATTTAAATTGTATTATATAGGGATTTTTTCTTAAGTGTGCTGTGCTTTTTCTTGGATTTTTCCCTTTTGTTTAAAAATGTCAGAAAAGACCAAATCTGGTTTCAAAAGGTGTCAGTGCGGACAGAAGATGTCCATTACTGACAACCACTCATCCTGCGTCTACTGTCTTGGCCCTCTCCACTTGCAGGAAGACTGTTCCATTTGTCATTCCTTTAGTGGGAGGGTCATGCTGGAAAGACGCAGGAAGTTGGTTGACAGAGGGTTGCTTAAACACGAATTTCAGGAGGCCCTGGACACGGCTGAACAGGTTTCTAAGTCTTCAAAGGGGTCGAAGTCTTCAAGAGTGTCAGAGCCCAAATCATCGGCTCTGAGCACCTCTTTTCAGATTCGGACACCGGCTCCTATGACTTCGGTGCCGGGTGTCGAGAGTTTATCTCTGCACGAGGCTCAGGGCTTGGAGCCGGTATCAGAGGTACCACCGTCTGCTATCCTTCACTCGGTGACGGCTTCAATCCCTTCGACCCGTTCTTCGAGGCCCCTTTCCGACTCCGATGTGGACTGAGTGGTACAGAAGCTTATGGAGAACTCGGCTTTGTCCAAATTAATCGAGGTTTCATCCCAGCTGGTTTCGAAACTCGAGGCTATTCCTGTTCCCTCAACACTTCCTCCTCCGAGACCCGTCGAGTCATCGGAGTTAGGAGTCAAAGAACCGATGATTGTAGAGCCCTCGGTGCCGAAGCCTCCAGTAGTGCTATTGGCTCCGTTGACCTCGACTCCTTCGGAACCAGCCGGAGAGTCTCGGAGCCGAAGATCTTTCCTAGGTTCCGTGGGGATAGTAGAACTGAGATATCGGTTCCGACTCTTCCCCTCGGTGCCTCGGCTCAGATCAGTTCGGATCTGTCCTCGGTGTCGGAGCCCGTGGTTCCGATTCTGGAGAAACGACCTCCTTCTTCGGATCGGGTCAGATCTTCGGGTCGGGGCACCGGTGCCTTTGATATCATGAGGAAGGTCTTGTCTGATCAGACACATACTTCATCAGTATCTTCGTCCCCTTCCCCAAAAGGTCCGCGTTCTGCTTCTGTGCCTTCGGCTCCTACCAAGCGTCGAGACCCAATGCCTGAGTAGCCCCCACAGGGCGACTCTGGTTCCTCAGATGCATCCCCAGAAGCTCCCGCTGAGGATGTTCTGAGGAAATGACTGTGCAAGAGGAGGCACATAGATTCCCCTCAGGAATCTCTCACATCTGATACCGATTTAGATGAAACAGAAGGGTCCCCACGGCCCCCCTCTGAGGATGTCTCGTTTGCAGACATTTTGGAAATCCTGAAACAAAGGGGGGACTGGCAAACCCTTACCCCTTCTGTGGATGAATCGGTCTTACTGAAGGCATTTGGGACTCAACCTTCTACCTCCTGGGTGACTCCGCCTTTTGACGATCTCATGGATCTAATAGCTCGGAGGGCTTGGGAAACACCCGATACAGTGGAACCAGTCCCTCGTAAACCAAATAAATACATGACGGCCCCCCAGGATAAATCTTATCTTACAAAAGGAGTTCCCGTAGATACTATGGTGGTGGCGGCGGCCACTAAGAAAGAGATGTCTGAATCCTCTTCCTCTGTCCATCCTCCTAATAAGGATTCTAGGACAATGGACAGATATGGGAAGCGCATATTTAGTTTGGTGACTTTTTCCATCCGATCACTCAACTACCTTATGCATTTCACGTGTTTACAGAGAGATCTCATTAAGGAACTGGGAGATACTCTCCAGGGACATACAGATGCTGCTGTCGCCGAGAAAGTGACAGCGCAACGTAACACCCTAAATTCCATAGTCAACTCGTCCATGAGGCTGATTTCATACGCAGCCGAAGGGTCGAGTAGAGAGGCAGCTTCAGCGATCGCCCTGAGAAGGCAATCCTGGTTGCGCTTATGCTCCTTTGCGGAAGCCTTTAAGTCTTCCTTTGCCAATGCCCCCTTTGATGGTGCCTCCTTGTTTGGGCCCAAAGTAAAGGAGACTCTCACGAGGTGTGAACAAGAAGGGAAGACCCTGTCTGCCGTAGGGGTCCGTTTTTACATCCCATCTAGACCCTACCCTAAAGGGCAACGAGGAGGAAAAATGTGGTTCCGAAAGACTCGGGGATCTTTTCAGCACACCCAAAGTGACGCCCCCTGCAGAGGCAGAGGAGAGGGAAGAAACGGAAGACGCCGCCTAGCCGGCAGAGGGGGTCCGCAAAATCAGGATGACAGAGAGACTTTCTCTGGAAAGCCCTTCCAGCACTCCTGAGTGCAGGCCCGACTGTCCTACTCTGGAGGCAGTCAGGGGTCGCTTGGCTTTATACCCAGAGGCCTGGCTAAATCTTACATCAGATTCCTGGGTAAAAAGCATAGTTACCAGAGGCTACAACATTCCCTTCATCAAAATGCCACCCAACTCCAAAAAACTCCCAGACGTTCCACCCAGTCTGCGAGACCAGGCAACCATAGAGATAGGAAGGTTGCTCAAAAACAGAGTCATCCAACCAGTCCCGGCGGACCAAATAGGATCTGGAACTTACTCAAGGTTCTTTTTAGTTCCAAAGAAAACAGGGGACTGGAGGCCAATTTTAGACCTCAGCAAGTTAAATGCCTTTGTGAAAAAGGAAAAGTTCCGGATGGTCACGCTACAGTCAATCCTCCCTTTTCTGCAGAAGGGCGACTGGATGTGCTCTATAGATCTCAAAGATGCATACTACCATATCAAGATGGCCAGGGTGTCCAGAGATCACCTGCGCTTCCGGCTGGGAGCCAGTCATTTCCAGTTTCGCGCTCTGCCCTTTGGTCTCACCTCAGCCCCCAGGGTGTTCACCAAATGCATGGCAGTAGTAGCATCTCACTTGAGACGAAGGGGATTCCGGGTGTTTCCTTATCTAGACTAGCTCCTATCCGCCACCACCGAGTATCGTCTTCTACAAGCCAGGGATTACACCATCAGTCTTTGCTCTTCACTAGGCATAACGGTGAATTTTGGAAAATCTGTCTTATTGCCGTCACAGTGTATCTTATTTATAGGAGCACAGCTAGACACTTCCCTGGCTCAAGTTACTCTCCCCCCACCAAGAGTATCAGACCTCAGGCAGCAAATTTCGCTCCTTCTACACAGCAAGAGGGTCCCTGCACGACAAATATTAAGAGTGCTAGGCTTGATGGCAGCCTCCCTTATTGTAGTTCCTTTAGGCAGGATGCACATGAGGATTTCTTCAATGGATGCTATTCGCCCAGTGGTCGTATCAACAACTTCCACTGTCTCACGAAATCTTGATCACGAATTCTTGCAAGAAGGATCTCTTGTGGTGGATACACAGTCAAGAGCTAACACTAGGACGACCGTTTGTATTACCCAGTCCGGTAGCAACTCTAACCACGGATGCTTCCCTGATAGGGTGGGGGGGATTCTTTCAGGGACAAACAGTCCAAGGTCAATGGTCCAACTTGGAGTACAATCTGCACATCAATGTTCTAGAGCTGAGGGCAGTGTTTCTAGCGTTGCAACACTTTCACAAGTCCTTACCTCAGGGAACAGTGACAGTTCAGACAGACAACATGTCAGTGGTCTGGTACATAAACAAGCAAGGGGGAACCAGATCTTACCCGTTATGCAGAGAGGCCCTCAGAATTTAGCAATGGGCAAAGTCCACTGGACGCTTTCTGATAGCAACGCACATCCCGGGGACTTCCAACGTAATCGTGGACAGGTTGAGCAGAGCCATCCTGTTCCCTCACGAGTGGTCCCTCAAACCTCAAGTGGCGGAAGAGATCTTCCGCAGATGGGGCCAGCCTTGCTGCGACCTGTTTGCATCCCCATTGAATGCCAAATGCAGAAGCTACTTTGCCCTGTTACCCCCTCCAGGGGGTGTCCCCAGGGACGCACTGGTATACGATTGGCCCCCGGGTCTCCTGTACGCCTTTCCTCCTGTTCCACTAATTCCCAGGTTTTTGCAGAAAGCCAAACGTCTAGACAGGACCATAATACTAATAGCCCCATTCTGGCCTCGACAAATCTGGTTTCCCTTCCTTCAATCTCATCAAGTGGAGGAACCATGGATGCTGGACCCGGAGCCAGACCTGTTGACGCATTCGTCGGGAGTTCCTCACACCTTTCTCAAGTCACTCAAACTGACAGCTTGGCTGCTCCGCTTCACATTTTAGCCAGGTTGGAGTTACTATCCCCTGCAGTACAGCAAATTATTGTATCTTCTCACAAACCATCTACAAGGAAATTGTACAACAGCAAATGGAACCGTTTTGTGCACTGGGCCTCCAAACAAGGTATAGATCCATTCGGGGCACCAGTACACAAGATACTAGATTTTCTTACCACACTTTTTCAAGAAGGAGCATCAACATCCACTATAAGGGTTCAACTGGCGGCTATATCCAATTTTCACATTGGCCGTGAAGATGGTTCTCTTATGTCCCACAGACTTTGTAAAGCCTTCATGAAAGGTACCTTTCACCTCCGTCCCCCCTTTCGTAATCCAACAGCACCTTGGAATCTTAATCTCATGCTGTCACAACTCATGTTGCCCCCTTTTGAACCAGCAGCCACAACTTCGTTAAAATTCCTTTTGTGGAAAACACTTTTTCTGGTTGCCATCACTTCTGCCAGGAGAGTTTCAGAGCTACAGGCTCTATCTATCCAACCCCCGTACATGATTTTTCATCCAGATAGAGTAACCTTGCACACCAATCAGTCCTTCCTTCCGAAGGTTTGTTCGATTCAGAACATCAGTCAATCTATCGAACTACCTACCTTCTTTAAAAAACATTCCAATAAGTTAGAATACACATTGCACAAGTTGGACGTTCACAGGCAACTAAGATTTTACTTACATAGGACAAAATGTACAGAAAGTCAGATCAACTATTTGTCTCATATGCTGACCAAAGGAAAGGACAGGCAGTAACGAAGGTTACCTTATCCAAATGGCTCTCAGATTGCATAAATTTTGTATATGGTGAATCGAAACAGCAACTCCCTTTCAAACCCAGAGCTCATTCTACAAGGGCGATCGCTGCCTCTTCAGCCCATACCGCTCGTTTGCCTTTAGATACCATTTGTGCAGCGGCAACTTGGGCAAAACCACATACCTTTATCGCCCACTATAAACTAGACAAAAGCTCCAGGGACAGGGCGACGTTTGGTTCCACTGTACTCAGGAATGTTCTCCCTTGAGCCACCTGGGAAAAAGGAGCTAGGGACGCTACCCGTGTTTAAGAACAAACGGCAAGATTGAACAATTTCACATTAAGAAGTTATGTCTTACCATAACGTTCCATGTGAATTGTTCATCTCGCCTTTGTTCTTACATTCCCCCCTCCATCCCCCGTCCTGCGGTCTGGGAGAACGGTTTCAACTGAATTCCTTTTCAGTCTTTTCTAGATATGGTTAGCATATTATTGTACATTAGTAATGGCATCTTTTCTCCTCTATTTGACAGTAGGGTTCCAGACACTGTGTAGTATCTGTTTATAAGTGTTCTAGACACAGTTCTAAAAGGGATTCTGCTGGTATAGCAAACTAGATCTGAGGGTTAGCACCTGAGGATCATGGGATATTACTGTGCCTCGAGCTTTCTCGAAGATGCGGAGCTAGTGATGCGGCCGACTTGGAGCCGAGGATCGGCTCCGAACCCCTGTGTAAGAACAAAGGCGAGATGAACAATTCACATGGAACGTTATGTTAAGACATAACTTCTTATTATTGGCAGTCAATAAAAGAATTGTTGGATCCTGTATAAACAGCTTTTGGATGATATCTGTATATTTTGGATTGATATGGAAGAAAGATTAGTGGAATTCTTTCAATACAAGTAAAGGTAAAAAGGTAAAGGTAGATTTAGGTCCAAAGTCTACAGGAAAAAGACTTACTCAAATTCATATCTTCATTTTACTAGTGCTCACACATTTCATAAAAAAAAAAGAGGATAGTAAAGGGACAATTTGTAAGAATAAGTAGGATAACCTCGGACAATTGTGATTTTGATAGTGAATGTGGAATTTTGAGAGAACTGTTTATTCAAAGGGGTTACCCAGTAGATTTGATCCTGGAAGTTTATCAGGAAGTATTAAGCAGTAGGAGTAATAATTTTGCCACCATTTTAGGAGTAGGATGTTCTACTCCCACCAATTATGGGACCACTGATGGCTCCCTTGGTCATCATTCTGCATCAGGCCCCACCTTTGAATATGCTTTTGTGACAGACTTTAATGGGGATGCTGAGTGGGCTAAATTTGCATCTGTCTGACCTGAAAACCATTTTTGATCAGCCTTTAAAATATATTTTAGAAAGGGTATGAACATAAAAGATCTATTGGAATGTAAACACAATGTTAGCAGTTGTTATGGAAACAGTAGATTAGGTACATTCAAATGCGGTATGTGCCTGCAGTGTCCATTATCAGTAATAGTGAAGCCCTGTTCTTTGAGGTCAGGGATAGATATGTTTTAGATAAAACATATAGTACATGTGACAGCAGTAGGGTTATTTATATAGCTACATGTGTAAAATGTGAAGCATTCTACATTGGAAAGACGGAAAGAAATAGTAGGACGAGGATCTCTGAGCACATGTATGATGTTGTTGTTGTTGTGTTTTTCAGCTTTTCCCACTTAGGGGTCGCCACAGTGAAACTCCGGTCTGTTAATGATGGGCAGTAGATTTTTACGTGCCGAGTTGCCGGCCCTGACGCACAACCTTCAACGAAGGTACGCTCATTCACACATGTCTCCACACAGAAGACGCTGTAGCTGAGAATCGAGCAGGACACTGTCTTACTGAGAGGCGACAACGCTACTGCAGCACCACCACCGCATTATGAACACATGTATGATATTAAGAATAAATACATTGGTTTGCACCTCAGCTAAGTTTCTATTTTTTGTTTTAGAGGACATACCCAAAGACATAAGGGGAGCTATGTGGGAGACTAAAACTAAATATAGGGAATTATATTGGAAAATAGTACTAGAGCCGAATAGACTATCAGGCTTGAACGATATGGTCTCCCTGGTACCTGTCCTAAAACTTAGGGCAACTAGATTATAATATTATTTATGTAGCCCACTGCTGACTTTTACATACAGTATCTTGGTCCTGAAAATATTTTCACTTGTTTATATTTTTATATTTCTATATTTTATTATTTGTATTATAATTGAACATTGTGTTAAGAATTTTTTAGAGTGAAATTATCACTTAGGCCACTAGATGGGGATTGAAGCCCATGATTCACATATGGCTTTCCACTTTTGTCATTGATTTAAACAATTTTGCTAATAAATTTTATAATTTTGGAATCTTAGATTTTTTTACTATTTTTTAATAACGATTATTTGAGTGTATTATTCAAGTTTAGGTAATTTAATATGTAATCATGCAATTATATTTTTTATTCTGTAGTTTTAGCTTGTTAACAGTTTTAAACTTGTAGTTTTGGTGAAAGAAGAAATTTTATTGGTGTTTATTGGCTACTGGTTAGAATATAAGTAGTGAAATTATTAGGTTTGATTTACATCTGAGGAAGTATTGTTTTGGACGCAAACGCAGTGAAACGTTAAAGTGTTAATGGTATTTTGGATGGTGTTTAATTTTGTACGTTGGTGTGTTTCGTTTTATTAAACTGTGTTTATCCCGGAACTTGTCCTTCATGAGTGCCTTTTTATTTGACTATTAGTTATTTTCGGGCACTTTTCTCCATTCTTTGCTGATTAAATAAATAAATATTGCTGTCATTTTTAGTAAGGATTGTATAGAGTTAATGAAATAAATTGGGAGGCTATACAATCAGAGGAGTTTATGGTGCTTGAGGATGGAGTGGTACTTTGACTAGGGTTAAGGAGTTGTTTAATGTTGTACCAAAATTTCTGGGGTTTATTGTGGTGTTTTTGTTGTAAAGTGGTATAGTAGGACTTTTTACTCATTTTTGACTTGATTTTTTGTTTGATTTCGTAATTGCCGATAGGTTATCAGAGAGGCTTGGGACTTGGTTGCTTGGTATTGGGACCAGGCATAGTCTCTCTGTTTGAGG
Source organism: Protopterus annectens (assembly GCF_019279795.1). Taxonomy (NCBI): domain Eukaryota; kingdom Metazoa; phylum Chordata; order Ceratodontiformes; family Protopteridae; genus Protopterus; species Protopterus annectens. The sequence continues at coordinate 1,711,221,208 of NC_056726.1, read as the reverse complement.
AGTTGCCTAGTTTCCTTTGATAACCATGGGAGTTGTTTTGATTTGATGCATGTCTTTCTTGGGGGGGGGGGGTAGATTATATAATATGTCTAGAAATGCTTGGTTAAAGAATGGGACTACAGAGTCTAATGGGAGGTGCTTTAGAGGGGACCAGTTGCATTGCTGTAGTAGGGATTTGAAGAGTTCAGGAGAAAAGTTTTTGTTTGTTTCTGCTGTGTTTATACGTGGTATTTTTTGGAGTGTTGGACCGATAGGAAAGTAGGTAGGTGGGCAGGTGGTCGCTCAGACTACCAGGGAGGCAGACGGCATGTTGATAGAGGTTGAGCTTATTTGTTAGGGTCCAGTCAAGGATAGTTTGTTTGTTGCTAAATCCCCATAATAATGGTTTCTTGATTGAATGTTGAGGCTGTTCAGCATGGCAGGTTTTCTATTTTAGATTGGTTATTACCTGGTGGAATATGCATAGCAATCATTTTTATGCTTTGTGGGGGTTGAGTACAAGGTGAGAGATTAGTATTTCTGAGTCAGTGGGTACTGGGGGGGGGGGGCATTCAAGGCATACTACGTTTACTGAGTCTTTGTACATGATGGCAGTTCCTCCACCTTTCTTGTTTAATCTGTCACATCTGTGTATTTATAGTTGTGTGTAAGTATTTCGGTGTCTTTTTATATGTGGTTTGAGGTAGGTTTCTTTTAATATAACTATATCTGAAGAGTATAGGGCAAGGGTTGCATGCTAGTCATGAATTTTATTGAGTATACTTCTAAGGTTCATATTCATGATTAGGAGGTTAGAGGTACTGTGATTCAGATTGCTAATGTTATGAGTGGGATTGTTGGCCAGTGAGAGAGGAGCTTGTTCTGAACTTTGGGGGCCTGGGTTGGGGTGTATGTCCCCACTTAGTTTGAGTTGTGTTTGTTTAAGCAAAAATAAGTGGTAGAATCTAGCTGTGGTTTTTCATGTATGTGGATGTATTTGAGGTAAATCATTCTAAAAAGGAGCTGTTATAGAGGTGGGAGGACATAATATTAGGTAAGGTGATAAGGTATAAAGTGCTTATGGGGTTTGTTGGTGAGTGGTAGGTTATTTTTTGATTGATAGGCTGCTTCATGGTACGTTATGATTAGAAAGCTTAGTAAAGTTGCGTGTAAGGCTATTTTCGTGTATAGCAGATGAAGTGTAAATGTTTCATCTCCTATGCTCTTGATTATACTTATCAAGGGTACCAGAACTTGACAAAGATTTGAGATGCATAGCTATCCTTAAAAAGGCGTCTGTGGTCATTAGCCTAGTAAACACCTATGAACCTATAAGCGCACAGGTCATCTAAAGTGCCACTGGAGTAGTCAAAAAGCATCTTTTTTGCAGGGTAGTAAACACTTGCACCCCTCACACCTCCATTTGTACTGGTTCACAGTTGTACAGCAGTGGGGAAAGGAGAAAATCCTCAGTGCAGTGCACAGCAGTTTTGCACAAACACTGATTTTGCTGTACCTGTATTACAGTGACACATCCTGTAAGGTTGGGGTCCACTTTTAAATTTCGAAATACCAAAATCTTGAGTTTTGAGATACTGAACCCAAAAGATCGAGATTTTGGTATCTCAAAACTCAAAAGTGAACCCCCCAAAAAAACTCTAAAATAATGTGTTTGAAGGGAGGGAAGCCCCCCTGCACCCCCCACACCCACCCAACTTAAATACATCAACTCTGAGATTGTGCTACCGTGAAGAGAACGGTAAGTGCAACAGGAGCATTACCGTTCTCTTCACTGTAGAGCGATCTCAGAGTTGGTATATTTAAGTAGGGGGGTGTTGGGGGTGCAGCCCCATTATGTGGGGGGTGCAGGGGGCTCACCCCCTGCAAACAAATTATTTTAGCTGTGTTTTTTTTTTTTTTTTGTTCCACTTTTAAGTTTCGAGATACCGAAATCTCGATGTTTTGAGTTTGGTATCTCAAAACTCGAGATTTTGGTATTTCGAAATTTATAAGTGGATCCGTACGGTTGCTCACATTTGAAGAAATGTGATCAAGCAGTTAAAACTAATCAATGACCATCAGTCCCTCACAGGGAAGCACACAGTTTAATTTAATAACAGGTTATATTGCTAATGAATGCTGTTGGATCCTTCACATGGCAAGTGATCGTAACAAATTTTTGAAAACACATTGGAAATTTTTTTTGGTGACAACGTAGTTCTTATAGGAGAATTCTCCCACTCTGAAACTGCCTTACTGAATTATTGTTCTAATTTTAAGAATAACAATCTTCTAACTTACTTTTTGATGACAACAACTGGAGGCAGGTAAGTAATAACATCAACAGGAATAGCAGAATCCTTGACATGGTGCTGACAAATCATAGGTCTTCATGCCTCCCTCCTGAAATTCTGTCCTCCCTGGTAAACTCTGCCCACAATACTAATATTTTCAAATTAAAAACACATGCAATTGTAACCTAAATAAATCCGCAGACATATATTTTGCATATATGAATTGTAGTGTGAAAAATAATGTTGTCATGTTAGATTTTACAACTTTTAGTTACTCTGCTCTAAATAGTATCCTTGTCACAACATACTGGGATGCAAGACTAAAACTGTACAGAATTCTTCATATAACTTCGGTGATGATACACAGAAAAATTAAAGTTATGGTTTAACAGTAAGTACATAGGGGTAAAGTTTTGACATGTTAATGAATTGCTTCCTATTCAAAGTGTACAAGGTTTGAAGGTTTCCGCCTTCATTTGTGTACTGTGTGACTTTGAGCATGTCACTTATCCAGATGGTGCTTTTGGACAATTAGGACGTTTGGCTAGGTTCCTTAACAGTCTACTGTACTGAGTGCATAGTAACTACTTATGAATCTATAATGGAAAGAAAAGGTACTGTCTGGCTTTCAGAAAGAATCCTAACCCATAGAACAATGTGCTGATGGGATTCATCAGATAATTAGAGCAAGCTGTAAAGTTAATTTAGTACCAAAAGCTGAGAATAAAATTTCAAACGAAAGAATAAAGTTAGTAATGTTTTAGCAGTGAGCAACAACATAGGAGATAGTTGATATTCTGCCAGATAACTTTTGTACCAGTTTCAACATTCCAAGGGAAGGGCAGGACTCTCATACCCAAAAAGGGAATGAAATTCTGGTTAAATTTTGATCTTAGTTTTAACCTGCCAAGGACTCTGTATAACTTGTCTCAACCTCACTGTAACAATGTCCTGTAATTTATTTTGACTATTACTTTATATTGTAATCTTTGTCACTGCTAATGCTTGGAGCTTTTCTCCCCGGGCCTCTACTGAAAATGGACATATATCCAGTTAGACTAGCCTGGTCAACAAGTGTAAAATAAATAAATAAAAATAAAAAATCTTCATATCACAGAAGATGTGGTTAAAGCAGCAGTCGTTGAAATTAAAAGCATACGTTCTTTGTACCCAGTCAATACCCCTGTGGGTTTCTTGTACAAAGTCAGAGGCATCCAATGTTAACTATAGTATTCCTAAATAACTGCTGAATACAGGCTCTTTACCAAACCTTTGGCTGCAAGCAGGGGTGGATCCCATACATGAAAGAGCGTTTGCCACAGACCTTGATAACTAAGGATGAATCAAGTCTGGTATGTAATCTTTACACTATCATGAGAGAGAACTATTATGTAATGAATTTTGTAAGACAAAAAAGATCTACTTTTAGATGAGGGCCAGTATGTATTTATCAAGGGTATATTCCATCTTGTAAAATGTGCTGCATCCTTTGAAAAAGTAGCAGCAGCACAGAATGGGAAATTGATTTCACACACATACGCACACATACACACACACACACACACACACACACACACACACACACACACACACACACACACACACACACACACACACACACACACACACACTCCCCCCCTCAGTATTTGGACATAGATAAACCTTTGATGTGATGTCACAGCTGGGAATTCTAGGCAGGTTATGCATGCTAAATGTAAGTGGTTACATTATCCGCTGGGAAACCACTGACTAAAAAAGAGAGCACTGCAGGTAAAGGTGGGAAGCATTCTGTTGGAAACAACAAAGGTAGCAAGTGGCATCCCATACGGTCTCAACTTGGGCCTCTCCTCACTGAAATTATTTTTTTCAGAAGAAAAATAGGGAGGTATCATTGAATAACAAAATACTACAGCATGTCATTCAGTAGGATCAGATTTGCTTGAATCACAGTGCATCCATTTCAAATGGATAAAATCTTATTTATTCTGCTGATCATTTGTTTCATACATTTAGTGAACCCTCGATAGTGTCATAGTATTAAATATCCTGGAAAGCCATATAGAAAAATGTAAAAATATATAAGTGGTCTTGTAGGGAGCTATGCTTCCTTTACACCCTTCCCAATGTGGGAGCTCTGTTCCTTCACCCCGAAATTCAGCATATACTAATCCCTAGGTTGCACTATCTTGCAGGTCTCCACAAATTTGAATTTGGCACCTAAACCAATATGCATTTTGCGCCAAAGTGTTGCAACCTTAGAATTAGTGTATCTAGTTAGCAGGTGTGGGGGTACAGATGGTATAGCTCCCCACTGAAAAAACACTTAACCTCCTTTGTATATTTTGACATTTTTCTACATCTGTCATTAGAATATGAGCACTTATGGTACAATAGGCCAAATGCTGTTTGAACCAAAAAGAGGAGTTGACTAAATGAAGCGTCAAACCATCTTATCTTTTGTATTGTAATTCATGCAAATGTGATTCTATCAACTGACATGAAGCCCAGAATACATAGATGAGTAAGTCAGGTTTCATAGTTAATTATTCAGAAGATGTCGATGTACTGTAAACAGGCTGGAAAGGATTCAGCTTTCATCTAGTGGCATTAAGTTTGCTTTCACCCTCAAAAAAAATGTATCATCATTCACTTTGGGGAATAAAGAAATACCATTAGACTACAAAACAGAAGGGTGAATATTAGAAATTGAAAGCATAACAGGCTCATACATTCATAGATAAATAATTATCAGCCTTGCAATTATCTGACCTGTCCACTAGGGGGCTATTCTCTCTTTCTTGTCTCTTATGCCCAGATCTTCTTCTTCTTTCGGCTTTTTCCCGGCTAGGGGTCGCCACAGCGGATCACCTGTCCGCTCACGATTGGCAGTGGAGTTTTACAGTGTCGAGTTGCCAGCCCGGCGCCCAACCTTCCAGAGAAGACACACACATGCACACACTCACACCTAGGGCCAGTTTAGAGTGTTCAATCCACCTACAGCATGTCTTTGGGATGTGGGAGGAAACCGAAGCACCCGGAGGAAACCCACACAACCACAGGGAGGACATGCCGACTTTGCACAGAAGGCACCCCAGCTGAGGATAGAACCAGATAACCTCTTGCTGTGAGGCAGCAACGCTATTTCTCCAGCTGTTCCTTAACTACTATTTAGTCCTCTCACTTTACCCTCTACTTCTACTGTCCACACCCACCTCTTCAAGGCTTAATTCTCACTACCATTTCCCACACCTGTCTTTTCAAACTTACCTTCTGGAGTCAGTTCTGCTGATTGTTTTTTATAACTGCATCTGTATCTGTCTCAACCAGCTCCGTTCGCCCTGCAGACTCGCTCCACTCCGCTCCCTACCCCTAACTTCCACCCACCCCCAAGGGTCCTACTCTTATACTTATTTAACCACACCTCATCCTCTTCCAGTGACTTCTAGAAATTACTAGCCACACCTCTTCCTTTTCCTATTACTCTCAGAACACTTTACCACTTTTCATCTTCTCTCAAATCTACCTTCTTTTAACACTCCCTTCTATCTTACCACAACCTTCACACTTATCCATCCTCTCCCTTTATACTTCCAGATTTTACCTATACATATCCAATAGTAAATCTGCACAATGTATAAACCACCGACCCCATTATATATCCCACTTTTATTCACACTATTACTACTTCTTCCTCTAACCTTTGCCTACTTACTCACCTCCTATGAATACCCACTACATCTAGACCATCACTATCCTAACAAGGAAACCAATGCTCTATCCCTACTACTCCTTTTTAACCATGCTAATATAACATCTTTACCCAACTACCTACTTGCAAAGTATCATAGAATATTACATATTAAATATAACACACTTAATGTCAGGAAAAATCTACTTCTATACAACAAATTCCCTAACCCAAGCTATATAGGATCACTACTCTCAATAAAAGATGGAGACATCCACCCCAACACAGGCCCAACAAGAACTCCTAGTACTCTCCACAGCCAAAATTACTACCCTATTAATTCCCTTAGTAAAACATCTAACTCCCTCCAAGTAGCCCATCTTAATATACGTAGCATAAACAACAAAGTATCTCAACTCCAAGCTCTAGTAGAAGTATATTCATTTGATATCCTCTGCTTAACAGAAACATGGTTAAAACCTGCTACCAAAGACAATTAAATCCTTCCACCTGGATATAACATACTAAGACTCGACTGAGTAGCCAAGAAAGGAGGAGGGGTAGCTATTCTATTTAAATCAGGCTTATAGTTAACTACCTGCAACTGTAAAATACCTCTTGATTCCAGTGCAGAAATTATCATCTCCAAACTTCATAGTAACAATGCCAAATCCATCTATATCATCTGTATGTATCTTCCTCCTGGTAATAACATTGCCACCATGGAAAATATTCTTTGCTGGCTATCCCAACACTTGCCCCAAGAAACCATAATCCCAGGAGATATAAACATTGATTGGAACTGCTATTGTAGCAGCCTCCCTGCAACCCACATTAACCTATATGTTTTTTCTCAAACCATTACATCCCCCACCAGGATCAATAAAGCTAACCAGAAAGCAAGAATATTAGACTGGATTCTCATAAACCAACACCCTCACAATTATGATTCAGGAACCCTCCCTGATGATATAAGTGACCACTCACTTACCTATATTATCAGGCATAAAACCCATACTCCCATTCCAACATCTGTCAAAAATATCAGATCCAAAAAGAACTTTAACCCTGAGCTATTCGAAAAAGAACTAAGAGCTTGCAATTAGTCTCCCTTAAAACACCTCCCTTTAGAAGAAGGCATCAATTACTTTAACTCTAACTTCCTTGTCATTCTCAACCAACATGCTCCAAACAGATTAATTTGAGTTAAAACCGAGTCTGCCTCATGGCTTTCAAAAGTAACCAAACACAAAATGCACCTTAGAAATAAACATTGGGCCAAATGGAGAATGACTAAAAACCCTGTTGACCAACAAACCTTTAGACAGTTAAGAAATGACACTAAGAAAGCTATACTCTCTGATAAAAGAAATTGCTACCTACAATTCCAGCAAACTATCCAAAACAACCCACAAAAATTCAGGACTAGCATTAACCAATTACTTCACCCAAGTCAATCCACCACACCCAATCCTCAAAATACTGACCAGAATAATCCCTTGAATACAGCCAATACATTCAATACCTTCTTTACTAATACTATCCAAACACTAGCTAGCCAGCTGTCACCTAATAACTTCACTCTACCTTCCTATAACTCTACCTCTCCACCTCCTTTTCATTTGCAACCTGTCCCAACTACATATATTCTAACCCTCATACAAAAACTAAAACCATGCTTTCCCTCAACAGACCAACTACCTGCTGATTTTCTACGGCTATCAGCCAAAGCCATAGCTTATCCTATTTCCATTCTGATCACTAGGACTATTACCGAAGGTCACATACCTAGCTTATGGAAAGTCTCACATATTATCCCCCTCCATAAAGGCGGACACTCCAGTGAGCTCTCCATCTACCACCCTATTGCCCTTCTTTCACCTTTGGCAAAGATCATGGAGAAATGCATGCATAGGCAATTACTTGACCACAACCCAAAATAACTTACTTTCCAGCTGTCAACATGGTTTTAGACCCTCACACAGCACTACCACTGCCCACCTTTCCTTTACAGATTGCATAAAGAAAAAACGCAACCTTAATAACCTTTCCTCAGCACTATTCATTGACCTGTCCAAAGCATTTGACTTGGTCAATCATCAGATTCTCATCAACATACTCAAATCCCTATCATTAGATGCACCTTCCATAAAATGGTTCCAGTCCTACCTAGATAAAAGACAACAGGCAGTAATTTGGCATAAGACTCTTTCTACCCTCCAACCAGTTGCCCTAGGTGTCCCTCAAGGGTCCATACTAGGACCTCTCCTCTTCTCAATATTTATTAATGACCTTCATCTAGCCATCCCCCATGCCACATGCATACAATATGCTGATGACTCCACACATATGCTCAGCCAAATCCACATCTGAACTTCTCTCTCTTACCCAGAAGGCATTTAACACAGTTGAACAATGGTTTACACAGCGTTGCCTTCTTTTGAAGCCCCCCCCCCCAAAAAAAAACTAAACTCCTCCTCTTTAATCCAACTCACAAGTCCTCTCCATTTGATTTCTCAATTACATCCACTAATGGTACCATTATATCACCAGACCCAACCACCAAACTATTGGGTGTCACCATTGATAACAATCTGAACTTTGACATCCATATCAACAATACAATAAAAACTGTCAACAAAAAACTTGGATCCCTCTATAGGATTAAACCTTACCTTTCCCCCACAGCTAGAACAACCATAGCTCACACCCATCTAATCTCTACTCTCTTCTATGCCTCACCTATTTTTACTAACCTTTCTAAAAAATAACCTCAGCAAACTGGAAACTTCCTACAATAACATTGCTAGATTTGCAACAGGAAACCCTTACGGAACCCACCATTGCATAAATATAAAGCAGCTTGAATGGCTTGAACTACAAAACGTGATTAAATTCCATCAACTAACCATTGCCCATAAAACTCTTTATAAACCTTCCAGTACTCCTATTCTATCTACCCTCATCACTCCATATACAAATCTGAAATCCCTACATTTCTCACACAAAAACCTTCTACATACCTCTAAACCTAACAACAAGGCTGGTGAATCTCTCTTCTCCAATGCTGTCGGAAAAACCTGGAATCTTCTCCCCAGTGACCTTTCCTCTCTTCCCTCTCTATCACTCTTCAAAAACAGACTGAAACTCTACCTTAGAACACACTGGTTGTGCCCCTGTACTAAACCTGACTAGGCATCTATCCATCTGATTAAACTTAGCTCTGCCTATCACAGATTACTCATGAACTATTATATATTCTTTTACCTATAAATACAGATTCTCTCCTAAACTACACTGTGTCCAGTCTCTCTAAATACTTCCTACTGAAGATTTTTTTTTAAATATAATTAACCCGTCTTCTCTTTTGACTTTAGTCTTTCTTTTTATATATTATACCTGCATATTGTATAGTATAAGCATTCTTGCACTATAAGTACTTAGTTTTTGTCCTCACAGAATTTTATGTTGTAACCTGTAATATGCATTGTATACAATGAATGTTGCTATTTAATCATTTTTTTTCTCTCTTGATGTACCTGGAATCTGCATTGTTTATTATGAATATTTTTATTTAGCCATATTTTGTGTATTAATTACTAAGTTTTTCATTTATCTGTCTTGGAGCTTATCTCCCCGGGCCTCTACTGAAAATGGACATATATCCAGTTAGACTAGCCCGGTCAACAAATGTAAAATAAAATAAAATAATAAAATAAATAGGTATATATAGGCTAACGACCACCAGGTCCTTTGTAAGCCTTGCCGCACAACCCAAGCACGTGGAGTCCCCTTGAAACATGTGTGTCTTAATTGGCGGGGGAATCTTTGTTAGAAGAGGTATTTTAGTTAGCAGGGGAATGTTATGCAGTTGCTAAAACATTTTGTGAGAAGGTGTGTTACTTAGGGAATATTTACTGTCGGCTTCTGATTAATAAGAGACATGAGAGCCAACCCAGAGATGAATTTATGATTATCCATCTAAAGTATTGTCCAACGAGGACAAACATAATGTATAAACTCAAGGAACTAGCCAATACAAACATAAAATTAACAAGGTCTGTCTTAAAATAATTTCTTATAATCTCATTAATTTTGTGTTTTTATTGGCTAGTTCCTTGAGTTTATACATTATGAGATTTGCCCTCGTTGGACAATCGAGATGTGGCAAACCAATTTTAAACATACTTATGTAATTTGTATAGTTTTATCAGCCTGTTTTTTATGAATGTTTTTTGTGTATGACTTTCATCACCTATTAGGATAGTGGGTGTGTTACACATGATCTTTCTGCATGCATTTGACTGGTTTTACTCTGTGATTTAAAGCTCTGTGGTTTGTATTTTGATCTTGTATGTTTTATTGGTCAGCAGAAGCAGTTTGTAAACTACGAAAGCACTTACCTTATTTTTTATTATTAAATTTTGTTGTTTTTAAGCCATGGTAGTCACACTGGGAGTTTGTTATTCTTTACGCATTTCTGACTCTTTCTGGTTTGGCTTTTACCTTCATGCCTGTTCTTCATAGTTTTAGGTATGTGGTCAATATAGAAATATCTTCTATGAGACATAAGCCCTAGTAGTGTGATGCATCTCTTTCGTTCTTTCTCCCTCTGTCTCTCATAGTACAAAAAATACTAATGAAATGATTTAGGAAAATATATCCCATTTAAAAATCTTTAATAAACATGATTTAAAAAAAAAAAGTGTACGTATACAGTAATACAAAGAAAACTAGCCATAACATTTTCATTATTATTTTCATGTAATATTCATATATGTTTTCTTTTTAACAATTTTTGTTCACTCCAGTGTTACATAATTGCTCAGTTACTGCCTTCCCTTAATTTTCTCTCCTCCCCCCTAAATATTATTTTGCAGGTAGTGTTCCAACAAATTCCATTTATTTTCCTATTAGAGGTTCATTGCTAAGTACTAGGCTAGTTGCCCTTGAGGGCCATTTTAACCCTAGCCTATTTCCCTTTTTGTTCTCAAATTAACCTGTCCCATTTGATTAGAGATTGGCCTTATCCATTCCATGGTCAATAATTATATATTACCACTAATGACAATAACTGGGATCCATACATCCAAGTTGCGCTTGAATATGGACAGATATGACCTTTTTTTTTATGTGGATGAGGACTCTCTGCGAAATATACTGGTTCCTCCAAAGCATTCTGTTGATGTTGCAGAAAAAGTTTAGATCCCTAAACTGAGTATTTCTGATACCATTTGATCTGCTGATGTGCAATAAATCTATCAGTATTGGGTCAGAGGATGCCTTGTATGCCACACACAGGTTACCTTTTAGCATTTTGTAGGATACCAAGTATAGTGTCAAGGCTTTGAGTCGGTCCATGCAGGGCATGTTGTTTAGGTCTTGTATCCTTTTAGTAAGGTATCTCTGTGCATTATAGTTGTTGCATGTGTCTGGACAGATACATACCAAAGGAAGCATTATATTAAATGACTGGCCTTGTGATGGCTGGGCAAATGAAGACATTGACATCCCCAGATCTAGACACAGTCCCTTTTCTTATAAGCTGTGCAATATAGAAAAGACTTTTTTACAATAATGAACAAATGTTGGTCAAAAGTTAGGACATTGTGCACATAAGTTTCCCAATCTCGAACTACTGGGTCACCTCTTAGGGGCATATTGTCAATGTGTTAGTTCCCTGGAATAGATGACTTCCCAAAAGATACAATAATATATTTCTGGAATTTAGTTTCAGTTCATGAATTTGCAGCAGTTATTTATTTGGGACAGACCTTCCTGCAGGATGGTTAAATAATTTGGAGATTCAATGACTGCTTTTAGCTTGCAGTCATCTGCAAACTTAGTAAGCCAGAGCCCTTTGGTGTTAGCTTTTACTTCAGAAAAGTAGATGCCAAACAGGAGAGGTTCCAGTACAAAATCCTTGGGAACTCCACTGGTGAATGGCTTCTTTGTGGAGGCAACTTTCCTTCTTTGATTTCCTGCATATTATCTGTGAATCAGTTGGCAATCCTCTGGGAGACATATGGGTTTATTCCCAGTTTATTTAGCTTTTCTACTATGCCAAAAAAGTGAATTCTGTCAAAAACTTTGGCCAGATTGTGGTATGTGGTGTGTACTGTTTTGCCTTTATCCATTGCTTTGATGACCTTTTGAAAAAAGTCCATTAGGCTGAGTAAGCATGACCTGCTTTTGATGAATCCAAACTCAGACAGGTCCAGTGTTTAGAATTTCCCTATGTCCTGCTTGATTAGTTCCATGATAAATCTTTCAATAGCTTTGCAAATGAGGCTGTTCAGACTTAAGGGTGTGTAATTGCCTGGGTCTGTGGAAGGTCCGCTTTTATGTAGGGGGATGACTGTATTTGTTCTCCATTTGCTTTTATTCAATGCCATACAGAGTAATAAGGGGTGATATGTGTTTTGACTTTAGAAGAAAGTCAAATCCATTCCTCTTTGATTATCTGCCTAGAGCACATATCTGGGGGAACAAATACACTGAATGATGCTTTGATGCTAAACATAAATACATATAAATATTAATAAAGAAAATAGAATGCATACAACA
>NC_056726.1:1711200907-1711208180 GCF_019279795.1 Protopterus annectens | reverse complement strand
TATTGCAGTGTTATTAGTAAGTTTTAAATGTTTAAATTAAATTGTGGGGTACAGCTGATAGAAGTAAGGTGGTTAGATAGAAAGAAGTATGGAAAGAAAGAGTGTCATCTCCTTCAGCCTTGGCATACCTTGGAATTATACAATTGGGACTTGCACAACATATTTGTCATTGCTTAATTAGTAATTTTACAATGTATTAAAATATTAGCTGTGGCTTCAAAAAAAGTTTAATTAAGCCTCACTTGAATTATACTGATTTGTAGAATCACAATAACCCTCAAACATGAAAGAAACCACACTTCTGTTCTGATGAATAGCCAACAGTCAGCTATATACTTCATTAAAACTTGAATAAACAATGAGCAAATCAAACTAATGCCATTTTTTACCTTAGCATCTCAATAAAGCTATTTAGAACCAGATTTGTCTTCAAAATTCCAAAATATACATATAAAATAAAAATCAAAATACAACCAAAATTTACATTTCAAAGGCAAATCCTCATTTTAAGCACCACAATCCTACTCCAAATGATTATCTGTTATACCACACACATAATATATATATATATATATATATATATATATATGTATATATGTATATATATACATATATATATATATATACATATATATATATATATATATACATATATATATATATATATGTATATATATATATATATGTATATATATATATATATATGTATATATATATATATATATATATATATATATATATATTTGTACAAATATACATATTATATATATATATATATATATATATGTATATTTACACACACACACACACACACATATATATATATATATATATATATATATATATATATATATATATATACATATATATGTTTCTACCTCACATAAACGAAACACCACAACAATCGACAACGCAATCACCGACACCACATAACCGACAGTACAAAAACACGAAATCACATGCCCGACACGAAATAACCGGACGGTACACAAACCGCGAAACCTCATACAATTCACACACCACAATCAACAACCAAAACACATTCCCGTCCAGAAACCATACACAACACAAGCACACCAAAATCCATACAAACCCACACTAAACCTCACATACACAACTACCTACAACCCTAACCCAAACCCTAACCCTAAGGTCCGTCACTACCGCACACTTACCTGGCCCCTAACCCTAACTCACTTATCCCGCCCCTAACCCAAACACAATCACTACCAAGACACTTACCTGACCCGCTCCCCTAACCCTAACTCACTTATCCCGCCCTAACCCAAACACAATCACTCAAGACACTTACCTGACCCGCTCCTAACCCTAACTCACTTAACCCACCCCTATCCACACTTACCTTACTCGCACCCTAACGTCCGCTACTACCGCATACTTACACAGCCTTTTCCCATGTCGGCATCCTCGGGCGCCGGTGCTTTCATCCGTCGGGTCGGTCTTCTGCTTGTCGATCTTCTAGGTCCGTCATACGTCTTCTGCGCTGTCGATCTTCTGGGGCTCGCATTTCCCTGTCGATGTTCCGGCGTGTCGTTAAAGTGAGGTAGAACCGTATATATACATATATATATATATATATATATATATATATATACATACATTTACATATATATATATATATATATATATATATATATATATATATATATATATATATATATATATATATATATATATATACATATACTAAGAAATGAACTTTGTGACAATAACAGCATTCAAAAAATAGTAAATCACACCAACTCTTGTAGTACTTTAGCGCTTTCTTCTTATTTATTATCAAGACTTCTCAAGCAAGACATGTTTCATAACTATGAGCAACCATTTTCACTTCCTTTAAATACATTAGTTCTAGCAGGCCATTTAAATTAACAACAGTTCCTTTCCAATAGAAAAGTGTGAAAAGGCAGGGTGCTGTGTACATTTTCATTAACATTACAATCGCAGTTACATAAGGTAAATTGGTCAGACAGTAATAGCCTTGTGGTGACATGTGCATACTAATAGGGATCGTGTGCAAAAAGGGATTGTGTGCAAAAAAGGGATGGTGTGCAAAAAAGGGGACTGTGTGCAGAAAGGGATTGTGTGCAAAACAAAAAAATATATATATATATTTTATTAAAAATATGGGGGAACCAGGAAGGATGAGAGTCATGCTGTGATAATTCTAATATAAACACGTAACTTATGAGACCCTGCCTCCAAAGGTAAGTAAAGAAGTGCATGGAGAAAGGAGGAGGAGTCAGGCAGAGAGTCCTACTATGCTTGGGTATCAGTGTGTGTGTGTAGAGTAATGTGTGGGTATGCCACCTGATGGGGGAGTGGGAGGAATGCAGTGTGGACTTGGGGGGGGGGCTGTTAGGGGGCCTCCCATGACAAGGAGTGTGGAGCTGGGGTTTCATGGGTAGGAGAATATGAATAATAGAGTGTCCCAGAAGACTGTCAGTGCGGATGGTATCACCCCTTGTATGGCTGCGCGAAAAGTGAGACCTGGGGGGTTGTTGGTGGGGTCAGCGGGGGCTAGCCTGGTGACTGGGAGCATGTGTGCAGGGGGTAGGCAAAAGTCAGAGAGAGAGAGGAAACTTTTAGTTATGTACTTACCATAACTTTGGATGTATGGGATCCATCTCGCCTACATTCATAACTGATGGGTTCGGAGCCGATCCTCGGCCCGACTCGCCACTATATAGTAGAACGAAGTCTCTAATTGGCTGGGCTACCCTTATCCCAGAATGCACCACGCCTGCTTCCCCAGATCTTGTTTGTTCGCTTATATACCTACATCCAGGCACAGAAACATACCAACAACTGTAACAAACTAAAGTCCTTCAAGAGAAAAACTCAGTAAGTAGCAACATTTCCTCTAAATCCAATGGGAAGGCGGAAGGAGGGCGAGACAGATGAATGTAGGCGAGATGCATCCCATACATCCGAAGTTATGGTAAGTTCATAACTAAAAGATGTAATGGGATCCTATCTCGCTTACATTCATAACTGATGGACAGCATCCCTAGCACCTAAATCCCGGGTGGCTCATTTGAAAACACTCCTGAGAACTGTGGAACCAAAGGAAGCTCTACCTCGAGAAGCCACATCTATCTTGGAATGAGAAATAAAGGTGTGCAGAGAAGTCCAGGTAGCGTCAAGACAGATATCATCTATTGATAATTTGGAGTGAAATGCTGCAGAAGTAGCCATTGCCCTGGTAGAATGAGCCTTGACTGGGAAAGGTAGCTCATTGCCAGACTGTGAATAGATGAAGGAGATGCAATCTTTAATCCATTTGGCTATGGTGGTTTTAGCCACCAGTTGACCCAACCTATTTTCCACAAAGGACACAAACAGCTGATCTGACTTTCGTGTCTGATTGGTCCTACTTAAATAAAAACGCAGTTGTCTGTGAACATCCAACTGATGGAAAATATATTCTGCGCTATTGGAGAATTTGGGAAAAACACAGGGAGCTCCAAGGATTGTTGAATGCATAAGGGGAATGCTACCTTGGGCAAGAAAGAGGGATTTAACTTGAGAGACACTCTGTCTTTGTGAAAAATCAAATAAGGGGATTAGAACAGAGAGCCTGAAGCTCTGAGACCCGCTTATAGAGGTTATTGCCACCAAAAAGGCGGTTTTTCAAGATAGAAATTTTATATCACAAGTAGCTGCTGGATCAAAGGGACGGGCAGTTAAAGAAGCTACAACCATATTCAGATCCCAAGGGGGCACAGGATGGGCTATTAAATGGGCGAGCCACGCTCCTTTAAGGAAAGATTTGCAAAGCCTGTTTGCCATTAAGGAAGGCTCAAAGGAGACATGAAAATTAGAGATAGCCACCAGTTGTACTTTAATTGTGGAAACTGAAGAGCCCAAATAAAACAAAGAAGCCAGGAATTCTAAAACCTGAGGTACTGGGGCGGTAAGGGGATCTATACCTCGTTGCTGGGCCCAAATAGCAAACCTCTTCCACTTGCTGGAATACAGTTTAATAGTGGAAGGTTTGTGAGAAGAGGACAAAATGTGGATGACGTCTGGAGAAAGAGAGTTATCTCTGACTAAGGTTGGAAGTGGAGTAACCAGGCGGCCAACCTCAAGGACCTGAGGGATGGATGAGACTGTCCCAACTGATGAGTTAACAGGTCAGGCACCAGGTCCAGAAACCATGGGCCCTCCACCGCATACCTCAGAAGGAAGGGGAACCAAACCTGACGAGGCCAGTGTGGAGCGATCAAAATCATGTCGCTTCCTAGATAAATCGCCTTCTGTATCACCTTCGGGAGAAGGGGAACCGGAGGGAAGGCATAAAGTAGACCGGGGGGCCAACTGTGGGCTAGAGCGTCCCTGGAAATCTGCCCCTGAGAGGGAGTCAGAGTGAAGAACTCCCTACATTTTGCATTGTGAGGGCTGGCGAACAAGTCACAACAAGGGAGGCCCCACTTGGCGAAAATGTTTGCAGCCACCCTGTCGTTGAGGGACCACTCGTGGGGCAACAGGAGAGTCCTGCTCAGCCTGTCTGCAATCACACTGGATTTCTCCGGAATGTGCCTTGCCACTAGGAAACGCTGGGTAGAAATCGCCCAATGCCACACTCTCATGGCCTCTCGGCAAAGAGGGTAGGACCTGGTTCCGCCTTGCTTGTTTATGTACCAGACTACCGACATGTTGTCGGATAGGATCGCAATAGTACCCCAGGGAAGAACATGATGAAGTGCTTGCAACACCAGTAGCACCGCTCTCATTTCCAGGATATTGATATGTAAGTGCGTTTCGTGAGCCTGCCACGTACCTTGGACAGACCTGTCCAGATAATGCCCCCCCACCATGTCTGGGAGGTGTCCGTGGTCACCGTGGCAACGGGAGGCTGAAGGGCAAAGGGTCGCCCCTGGTCCAGGTTGGACCGAAGCAGTTACCAACTTAGGTCCCGACGGCAAATTTCCGTAATCTGGACCAAATGGTTCAAGGGGAGATCCTGAAAGGACCATTGAACCGACAGTAGCCATTGCAGCACCCGCATGTGCAGCCTGGCTAAGGGGACTAGAAGAATAGTCGAGGCCAACGTGCCCAATAACTGCAGAATCAGTCTGGCCTGAACTCGTGATCTGGGTAACAAGGTTTGAACCTGGGACTGCAGGACCTGAATCCTTTCTACCGGCAAGAATGCCTGCATTCTTCTTGTGTCTAACTCTGCGCCTATAAAGGTAATACGCTGAGACGGCTGCAGCACAGATTTTCCCCAATTGAACGTGATTCCTAGTGAATGACCCAAACTGACTGTGGTCATAAGCGCCCAAACTAATAGATGCTTGGTAGTGGCAGTAAGGAGCCAGTCGTCTAGATAGGGAAACACTTGGAATCCTAGACTTCTCAAGTGAGCTGTCACTACTGCCAGGCACTTGGTGAACACCCTGGGGGCTGTGGTGAGACCAAAGGGCAGTGCTCGTAACTGGAAATGACTGGTTCCCAGGCGGACGCGGCAGTGACTCCTGGACTCTTGACTTATCAGGATGTGATAGTAAGCGTCCTTGAGATCTATGGAGCACATCCAGACATCCTTCTCCAATAACGGGAGAATGGACTGAAGGGTGACCATTCGGAATTTGGATTTTTTTATAAAGCGATTTAATGATTTGAGGTCCAAAATGGGCCTTAAGTCCCCTGTCTTTTTTGGCACCAAAAAATAGTCTTGAGTAAGTTCCTGATCCGATCTGGTCGGCGGGGACAGGCTGGATGACTCCTTTTCTTAGCAGCTTTGAGATCTTGACCGCTGCTTGATCCCGCTGACTGGGTGGCACATCCGGGATTTTCCTGATAGGAAGAGGGGGCTTTATGAAAGGGATGAGATAGCCTCCGGTTATGGTTCGGAGCACCCACTGATCCTTGGTGATAGATTCCCAAGCCTGTGGGTGTTCCGCAAAGCGACCCCCGACTGGCTCCAGAGATGCGCAGTCGGGCCACGTCTCAGGGACGGTGAGCGTAGGATGGACCACAAAAGGAATCTCGGTCTCCAGAGTTGCGGGGGCCTCTGCCGCCTCTGGGGCGGCGTCTTCCTGAATCCCCCCCCCTGCCTCTAGAGGGGGGATCACTCGGTGGAGTGGGGAAAGACCTTTGAGATTTTTTGAACCACATTTTCCCTCCTCTCTAGGCCTTGGGGTAAGGTCTAGAGGGAGCGGAAAAATGGGCCCCCACGGCAGTCAAGGTCTTGCCCTCCTGCTCGCATCGAGTCAGTGTGTCCTTCACCTTGGGTCCAAACAGGGAGGACCCATCAAAGGGGGCGTCGGTGAAGGAAGACTTAAAGGCCTCCACAAAGGGACACAAGCATAACCAGGCATGTCTTCTAAGAGCCATGCCTGTTCCCGCTGCTCTACTCGCCCCTTCGGCCGCATATGAGATGAGCCTCATGGACGAGTTGACTATCGAAGATAGGGTAGTCATCTGGGCGCCAACAGTTTGGGCTAACGCCTCAGGAAGATTACCCGTAAGAGACTCACCTAACTCTTTGAGGAGGTCCCTTTGGAGCCTGGTAAAATGACAAAGATAATTCAGCGACCGCAGGGTAAAGGCCGCTGAAGAAAGGGTACACTTCCCGTACCTATCCATGCTCCTGGAATCCTTATTAGGAGGGTGAATATACGTTGAAGCCTCTGCCACGTCCTGCTGAGTGGCAGATGCCACCACCATCGCATCTACTGCAACTCCTTTGGTCAAAAATTCCTTTTGAGGAGGGGCTGAGAGGAACTTGTTAGGCCTGGCGGGCACCGGTTCCACAGAGTCAGGGTGTTCTCACACCCTTCGAGAAACTAAATCTAGCAATTCATCGAAGGGTGGAGACACCCAGGAGGCAGACGGCTGGGCCCCAAAAGCCTTGAGGAAGGCTGACTCCTCTGCGGAAGGGGTTTTGGACTGCCAATCGCCTCTCTGTCTCAGGATCTCGAGGATATCTGAGAATGAGACGTCATCCGAGGATGATTTTGGGGACCCCTCCGCATCATCGAGGTCAGTATCTGATGTGATAGACTCATCCTGGGAGTCAATGTGCTTCCTCTTGCACAATTTTTTTCCTTGGAGGTTCATCTGAAGCGGATTCAGAAGGACCTCCCGGGAGAAGGGAACCCCCCCAAGGGAGTATCCTCAGGCTCTGGGGCCCCGCTATAGTGGGAATGAAGCACACCAGAAGCACCAGTTCCCAAGTCTAGGGACAGTGAGGTAGAGACTTGCTGAGCTGGCAAGGACATGGCCAGCGCACTCCTCATGGCCT
>NC_056726.1:1711165907-1711195907 GCF_019279795.1 Protopterus annectens | reverse complement strand
GGTGCTTAGGTAGGGTGCCAGTTCACTCTGTAGTTCATGTAGAACGCAGCTTGGGATATTGTCAGGTCCCATGGATGCTGTGTTCTTGGATTTGGAGAGTGTGTTTTTTGCCTGTGCAGCCGTGATTACAGGAACTTTGCATTCTTCCGGTATAGAGATGGGCCCTCTAGGGGGTGAGAGAGAGGTAAAGTTAGCAATGAACCTATCTGCCAGGATGTTGGCAATATCAGTTGGTTCTGTATATTTAGTGCCATTGTGCTGTAACTCAGAGCAGATCTGAGTGTTGCCATTGAGATTCTTGACATAGTTATAGAATGATTTGTGGTTGTCTATAGAGTCAGTGGCAATTTTGTTTTCCTAACTAGCTTTGGAGGATTTTATGAGGGATTGCAGCTTCTTACTGAGGTTGACCAGGGTGTTCCTCCAGTCATGGGATTTTACTCTTTTTTGCAACAGTTTATTTCTTCTGTTGTAGAGTTTGTTTACGGCAGAAGACCACCAGATCGACTTCCTTTTTTTGGAGGATAGCATATTGGTTCTATTAGTGATAGCATGATCCATGCACTCGTGTAAGTGCTTATAAAGTGCATTTGTGTAGGATTCAGCAGTCATAACTCTATTGTCCGTCTGCATCGGTGTCATGATGTTTGCCACTTCTGTCTTAACAAGTGTGAAGTTGGCTTTGGAGAAGTTTTCTACGATGGTTTCCTTAACTAGGGGTGGGGGCGGGATGTGGATGCTAGGGTGATTAGCTTGTGGTCGGATCTGACCAACGAGGAATTGACCTCTGGTGTGGAACACCGGTTGCCCATGTTGGTAATGACCAGGTCTAGGATATTACTGCCTCTGGTGGGGGTGTGAATAGGTTGATCCAAGGCGTTGGAATTTATGAATTCCAGAAAACGTTGAGCAAAAGAGTTGGTACATGAGTAGTTTTCCCAGTTAATGGTAGGGTAGTTGAAATCGCCATTATTAGGGTGCTGGGTTGTACCCTAATACTTCCCAGTGTATCAAGAAATGAGGAGTGGGAATCCTAGAGCATGGTGGGGGGGGGGTATGTAGCAAGCTACAATTTGAATTGTAATCTTGCCCAGAGTTAGTTGCACTTGGATAATCTTGGATGCATTACGCTGTTCAACTAGCCTGGAGGTGTGGATATTCTTAATGAATATGGACACGCCTCCACCTTTAGTGCTTCGTTCTCTGTTATGTGGCCGAAAGGTGTGGTATGAATTATAGCCTGGTAATGCAGGGGTGCTCACTGGAGCTTTGAACCAGGTCTCTGTCACTGCACAGATGTCGATGTTCTCCATTTTAAGAAGTGCCTCGAGTGAGTGCATTCTGAGGTTTAGACTTCTAACATTGAGTAGCATTACTCTCAGATTTTGCTTGCTTGTACCTGTTACGGTGGTGAATTTGTCATTTGAACCTTGCCTAAAAAAGGCACTATAGGGGTGGCAAGAGCCTTAGCCAGTATCTGAAATCCCACGGGCAACAGGTGCAAGCCATCTTTGGCAAAGCATCGTGGTCTGTCAATCATGTCGTCCCAGGCAGACAAATACTGGATCCCCTTAGAATGACACCAGAAGCTTAGCCAATTATTGAAGTCAGTCATTTTGTCCTTGTACTGTGGCATCATTCTGGGTGATGGCAGGATGCTACTCAGGGCCAGGGTCATACCTGCCTGGGCTACAAGATCGGAGAACTCCTCCATGTCTCTTTTCATGTAGTCCAGGGCGGTACATCTCAGGTTATTCACACCAACATGGACAATGACAGTGTCATATTTGTACTTGTTGTGAAGTGACCTGAGTGTGTGCGTTATGTGGCGGATCCTGGCACCCAAGAGGGAGGAGCATAGGGTGACATACAAGAGTGGAGAAAGATGCACACAGGTGGATTATATCTTATGTAGGAGGGCCAGTTTGAAGGAGATTGGATACTGTAAAGTGGTGACTGGTAGGCAGCATAGGATGGTGGTTTGTAGGATGACGTTGGTGATCAAGAACAAGAGGAGGAGTGTGAGGGCAGCACCAAGGATCAAATGGTGGAAATTGAAAAAGGGAAATTGTGAGGTGGAGTTCAGGGATGAGTTACGGCAGGCACTGGGTGGCAGTGAAGAGTTACCAAATAAATGGGTAACTACAGCAGAGCTAGTAAGGGAGACGGCTAGAAAGGTGCTTGGTATCACATCGGGACAGAGGAAGGAAGACAAGGAGACATGGTGGTGGAATGAGGAAGTACAGAAGAGTATACAGGCAAAGAGGTTGGCAAAGAAGAAGTGGATTTGTCAGAGAGATGAAGAAAGTAGACAGGAGTAGACAGGAGTATAAGGAGATGAGGTGCATGGCAAAGAGAGAGGTGGTGAAGGCTAAGGATAAGGCATATGGAGAGCTGTATGAAAGGTTGGGCACTAAGGAGGGAGAAAAGGACCTGTACTGATTGGCTAGACAGAGGGAATGAGCTAGGAAAGATGTGCAGCAGGTAAAGGTGATAAAGGATAATGAGAGAAACATACTCACAAGCGAAGAGAGTGTGTTGAGCAGATGGAAAGAGTACTTTGAGGGGTTGATGAATGAAGAGAATGAGAGGGAGAGAAGTACAATGGATTAGCAAGGAGGAAGTAAGGATAGCTATGAAGAGAATGAAGAATGGAAAGGCTGTTGGCCCAGATGACATACCTGTGGAAGCATGGAGGTGCTTAGGTAAAATGGCAGTGGAGTTTTTAACCAGATTGTTTAATGAAATCTTAGAAAGTGTGAGGATGCCTGAGGAATGGAGAAAAAGTGTTTTGGTACTGGTTTTTAAGAATAAGGGTGATGTGCAGAGCTGTAGTAACTGCAGAGGGATTAAATTGATCAGTCACAGCATGAAGTTATGGGAATGAGTACTGGAAGCTAGGTTAAGAAGGGACATGATGATTAGTGAACAGCAGTATGGTTTCATGCGGGAAAGAGCACTACAAATGCGATGTTTGTCTGAGAGTGTTGATGGAGAAGTACAAAGAGTGTCAGAAGGAGTTCTATTGTGTTTTTGTAGACTTAGAAAAAGCATATGACAGGGTGCCTAGAGAGGAGTTGTGGTATTGTATGAGGAAGCCAGGAGTGTCAGAGAAGCATGTAAGAGTGGTACAGGATATGTACGAGAGTAGTGTGACAGAGGTGAGGTCTGCGGTGGGAGTGACAGACGCGTTTAAGGTGGAGGTGGGGTTACATCAAGGATCAGCTCTGAGCCCTTTCTTATTTGCAATGGTGATGGACAGGTTGACAGACGAGATCAGACAGGAGTCGCCATGGACTATGATGTTTGCAGATGACATTGTAATCTGTAATGAAAGTAGGGAACAGGTGGAGGAGACCCTGGAGAGATGGAGATATGCTCTAGAGAGAAGAGAAATGAAGGTCAGCAGGACTAAGACAGAATATATGTGTGTGAATGAGAGGGAGGATAGAGGAATGGTGAGGATGCAAGGAGTAGAGGTGGCAAAGGTGGATGAGTTTAAATACTTGGGGTCAATAGTTCAGAGTAACGGTGAGTGTGGAAGAGAGGTGAAGTAGAGAGTACAGGCAGGATGGAGTGGGTGGAGAAGAGTGTCAGGAGTGATTTGTGACAGATGAATACCTGTAAGAGTGAAAGGGAAGGTCTACAAGAGGGTAGTGAGACCAGCTATGTTATATGAGTTGGAGACAGTGGCATTGACAAAAAGGCAGGAGTTTGAGCTGGATGTGGCAGAATTAAAGATGTTAAGATTTGCACTGGGTGTGGCGAGGGTGGACAGGATTAGGAATAAGTATATTAGAGGGTCAGCCCATGTTGGAAGGTTTGGAGACAAAGCCAGAGAGACACGATTACGTTGGTTTGGACATGTGCTGAGAAGGGATGCTGAGTATATTGGGAAAAAGATGCTAAGGATGAAGCTACCAGGTAACAGGAAAAGAGGAAGGCCTAAGATAAGGTTTATGGATGTGGTGAGAGAGGACATGCAGGTGGCTGGAGTGACAGAGCAAGATGCAGAGGACAGGAAGAAATGGAAACAGGTGATCCACTGTGGCAACCCCTAACGGGAAGAGCCGAGAGATGATGTTGACATATATATATATATATATATATATATATATATATATATATATACGTATGCATATATGTATATATACATGTATATATATATATATATATATATATATATATATATATATATATATATATACATTGTGACGACCGTGCCCTGGCCCAGCAATCAAGGAGCCTCAATCCTCACCACTAACACCAGGGAGGTCGTCTCCTAGAAGAGGAAAGTATAACTAATACACACAGTAAAGTACAATTTCCCTTAAGTGCACACAGAGATCACAGTCAGTCTGGGGCTGACTGCTTCCTTGCTCACCAGATCCCCAATAATACTCCCCACTGGCACAGCTATAGGGTCCAGGTCTCAGCCTAACTGGGCAAGCTAGAACCTCCAGTACCCTCTCTGTCCAACTAGTGTTTTGTGTCCCTGCCAAGTAGCTGACACAACACACACACACTTTGAGATAAGTATTTATACAACTTCACAGACACTCCTGGGAAAGGCTGACACAGATTCTCCAACTGTGCCCCTTTACTTAGACTATATGGTAGTAATTACTGCCACCACCCAGTTAATAATATCAGCTACAAAAAAGGCCCTTAAAAGGGTGTCCAATTATTACTGTGCAATATTAATATCCAATGGTAGTATGACTAATAGTCAAGGCTTACTTTAGAGTGGCCTATTACAATAACCTCTACAAATATGCAATGTATTCTACAGCTTATCTCTACACAAAGCAGCCACAGGTAGAAGATTTTAAAAATATTTAATAATAAATAATTAAAACACAAGACAAAACTACTACACCACAAAGATATCTAAGAGTTCAGAGATCACACAGAAACTTAAAATAATATCGTAGGAAAGATCTGATTACACAGAAAAATATTTAATCTAACTTTCTTTCTAATCTTTAGCTAATCTTAAGAGAAAACACAGTGCTACAATCCTACTTGCATACATAAAGAGCATAAGCAGTGCTGGGTTAGATGTCCAAAGTCAAAATGCTTTCTATCTCTCTCTGAGGCACAGTTTATAAAACATCACTAACAAACATGTCTCTGGGTCCTCCCCAGATTACATCATTTTTGACACTTAGGTTTTCCCAGTATTCATATTGCATCATCTTGACACCTGCTCTGAGTTCCCAGGTTCATAGGTTCATAGGTTGGTACTAGGCTATCAGCCCTAGGGCCTATACAAGCTCAGCCATAACAAGTCCCTGGCTATTTCTTCCTACACTATTTAATTCCCTGGACCCCTGTCTAGCAGGGCGACTGACATGATCCCCGGGGTGAATTTCCTTTCTCCCATCCAATCATCAAGGTTCCTTTTGAAGAGGGCCAAAGAGGCACTCTGTTTGACATGTATGGGCAGTCTGTTCCAGAGTCTGGGGAGTCTCTGGGTCAGGAACCTAACAGGCTAATAGAAACTCCATTTACATTATTTAGCAAGCTAACACCTGCACAGGAGAATACATCAATAAAAGGCATTTCACATATACACTCTAGCAATTAGTCCTTAGTTAACACAATAGATAGAATGTCTTCAGCCAGCCTGACTGGAACTAACTTTAAAGATCAAAGAATGCCATAAAATCATTTAAATTTCAAAAGACAAATTTGAAAGACTTGACTTAGTTTTTCTTTACAGCAAAGGGGGCAATGTTGTAACAATCTGGAAGTTCACATTTTACATTGTTTTTCTACACTCAAGAAAACATGCATGTTACCAAATCAACAAGATAAACAATATATATTGGAATCTGCTTATAAAACTACGTCTTCCATTGTCTGGAGACTTTATACATGGAAATTTTTACATAGATCTTTTTATACACCTTTGATGATGAATAAAATAAATAATAAAGATAATCTATGTAAGAGATGTAATGTAGAAATTAATGCTGACTGGGCTCATATGTTTTATGACTGTATAAAATTGAAAGAATACTGGAAGTCAATTAATGAATTTTGCAGGCTCTTTTACAGATAATTTCATTATTTCTAAATCTCTTATATTATTCAACACACCTGTTCCTCAAAGTGTTAAAAGGTTAAGCTTCCCAGATAATTTAACGTTTTTGTTTTAATTAATCGAAAAACCCGTTTCTTTTTTTGGAAAATTTATTTTTTTTTTTCCGGGGAAAAAGGATCCAAGAAAACAAAAAAACCTTTTTTTTTAAAAAAAAGGGCAAAAGGGGATTTTAATTTCTTTTCCCTAGGTTCCTTCCCCCTTTTTTTTTTCCCCCAAACCCCAAAATTTTTTTAAAAAAAATCCAACTTTTAAATAAAAAAGAAAATTTAAAACTCAAATTCTTTTTTTTTTAAAAATTTTTTTCCTGTTTTTAAAAAAATTTAAAAATTTAACAAAATTTATTTTTAAAACCCTATTATTTTTTTTTCCCAAAGCTTTTTTTAAATTTGGTTAAATTTTTTTTTTAAAAAATTTTCCCAAAATAAAAAAAAAATTTTATTTCTTTTGGGATTTAAAGTTTTTTTTTAAAAAACAAAAGGAAAGAAAAATTTTATTAAAATTAAAAAATTTTAAAAGGGGTCAAAATTAATGTTTGGAAAAAAATGGGGGTTTTTAAACAAAAAAAAATTAAAATCCCCCGGGGAAAGGGAAGCCCCTTGAGGGGCCACCCCAAATTAAAATTCAACCCCCCCTTTAAAAAAAAATTGGTAAAAAAAAGGAAAAACTAAAAAAAATTTAAAATTTTTAAAAATGAAAAAATTTAAATTTTTTTAAATTTTGATTAAGGAAAAGCCTTTTAAATTTAAATTGTTTTTTTTTTAAATTTTTTTAAATACTAAAAAGAGAATTTTTTTTTTTTAAAAAAAAAAAAACTTTTGAATTAATTTTTTAGAAAAAAACCGAAAACAATTTCCCCAAAAACAAAAAAAACAAAAAAATAAATTTTTTTACCCAAAAAATTTAAAAAAAAAAAAATTTTTCCCTTTTAAAATAATTAAAACCCTTTTTTTTAAAATTTTTCAAGTTGCAAAATATAAAAACTTTTAAAACCAGAATTAAAAAAAAAAAGAAAACTTTTAAGGAAAAAAATTTTTTCCCTTTTATTTTTTTTAAAATTTTTTTTTTTAAAATTGCAATTCCCAAAAGGGTTTTCCTTTAAAAGGGGAACTTTTGTTTTAATTAAAAAATTGTTTTTAATTTGAAATTTTTTTTGTAAAACCGTTTATTTAAAAATAAAAAAAAATTATTTTTTTGGGGGTTTTTCCCGGAAGTTTTCAAAAAAAAATTTTTTTCTAATAAAAAGGCAAAAAAAAAGGTTTTTTAAGGGAAAAATTCCCTTCTTTTTTTTTAAAAAAAATTCATATTTTTTGAAAGAAAATGTTAAAAAAACCAAAAAAGTTTTTTAAAATGAATTTTTTTTTGGGAATTTTAAAAACCCCTTATTTTTTTTAATTTTTTGTTTTAAAATTTTATTTTAAAAGGGGAAATTCCATTTTACAATTATATATTGGTGAATATTTGAAAAAATTTTAAATTCATTAATTTTTTTTTGGTTTTCCCGTAACCTTTTGATTTTTGGGTTAAACGAATTTTTTTTTTTAGGGTCACCCAGGGGGAAAATTTTAAACATAAAACAACAAAAAAAAAAAAGGGGTTTTTTAAAAAAAAAAAACCCCCCCAAAAAGGGGAAAAAAATTTTATTCTTTTAAAACCCTTTTTTTTTTTAAATTTCCCTTTTTTTTTAAATAAAAAAACTCCAAAATTTTTTCCCCCCAAAACAAAAAATTTTTGGGGGCCCCAAAAAAAAAAACAGAAAAAACAAAAAATTTTAAAAAATTTTTATAAAAAAAAATTTTAACATTTCCCTAAAATTCAATTTTAATCCCTTTAAAGAAAAAAAAAAAAATTTAACAAAACACAAAAGAAACCCTTCCCAGGGATTAAAAAATTTTTATTTTCAAAAAAAAACCCTAAAAAGTAATTAAAAAAACCCAAAAAAAAATTTTAGGTTTTAAATAAAAAAATTTTTGGTTAAAAATAAAATAAAATTTTTTAATTTTTTTTTAAAATTTTTTTAATTTAATTTTTAAAACCAGTTTACCCAATTTTTTAATTCCCAAAAATTTCAAATAAATGTTCCCAAAATTTTTACCCAATTAAATATATTTTTAAATTTTTTTTAAATTTATTTTTTTAAAATTTAAAATTTTTTTAAATTTTAATAACATTTTTTTTTAAAAAAAATTTTTAATTTTTTAATTTTTATTAAATGTGTTAATTAAACTTTTTTTTTAAAAACTTTTTCCCGGGTTTTTTTTTTTAAAAAGGGGTTTCCCCCCCCCAAAATGGTTTTCCCCACCTTTTTAAAAAAAAAAACCCCAAAATTTTTTTAACCCACGCTATTTTTTCCAACCGCTACTAATCATTTTATTTTTTCATTTTTTTATTTTTTTTTTTAAAGGCAAAGAAATACATAGTTGCCAAAAAAAAAAATAAATTAAAACCCTGCCAAAAGGCACCAAATGCATTTAATGTAACCCCCTTTTTTTCCTTTTTTTAATTTATGAAAGATAAAAAGTTGCATTCTGGGGATTTCTCCCTTTTTTTTTTCATGTAAATTCTTTTTTTGGGCATAACACGGGGAGTGTAATTGTTTATTTGCAAAAAAAGGGTAAAATTTTGGGATAATATGGGGGTGTTTATGGGCTTTTAAAATATTTTAATTTTTAAAAATAATAATAAATTACTTAAGGTAAAAAAATTCCTCTAAATACATTGGGGAATTTGCCCTCCTATCAAGGAAAATTTTCCTTAGTAAAAAAAAAAAGGGGGAAAGAGTTAATAAAAGGGGAAAATTGTTTAAACTCTTTTGGAGTGGTTTTTTAAAATTGGAATGGAAGTTCATAACTATTGCTGTAAGTTACCCCGGGGTCATTACTGAATGCAGATTCCCCTAGGTACTGCCCAAAAAACCCCCAAAAGGCTCAATTTTTAAAATGGGGTTTCCTAAAAAAAAATTTTTTCTGAAAGGGGGCGGGCTGAGAAAAATTTTGGCCCTTGTAGGCTTTCAAAGGCGTTTGTTAATAAAATCTTGGGCGTAAAAATTAAAGTTTTGTTTAAATATTTTTAAGCAAAAACCCTCATTTTTGTTCCTTTTATTATAAATTTGAAAAGGCTTAATTTAAAAAAATTGACCAGGCTTCTTAAGGCTGTGATGTCTTTTTTCAGGAAAGTTATTAGGTTGGGTTTATTTAAAAAAATATTTAAAACCTTATTAAAAAATCCACCCCCCCCACCTCTTCCCTGAAAAAAAAAAAAAAAAGAATTTTTTTTTGGGTCCTCCAGGGGAATGTGAAGTATTTAAAGTTAGGTTTTTCTTGGTTTTAAATTTTTTTAAAAAAATTTTTTTTTAAACTTGAAATTTTTTAAAAGTAGAAAAAATTCTTTTTTACCCCCGTCAGCCAGGGGGGGCTCTATTTTAGAAAAATTTTTAAAAAACGAAAAAGAAAAGTCTACAAAACCCCCTGAAGAAATAAACATCAGTTTTTTGTTTAAAAAAAAAGGTTTTTTCACTTTTAAGTTAGCAAACAGTGCTAATTTTAGCCCAAGTAATTTTTAGGGGCGGGTTTAAATAAATACGGGCAAAACCCAAAATTACTAAATATTTAAATAATTTTCAAGGGATTCCCCCTTCCCCCCCCCCAAAGAACTTTGAAAAAAATGAAATCTTTGAACCCATTAAAAGCTGTGTAAAATCTGCCAGGAAATTAAGCAATCTAATGCCCAATTTTCAAGGTTAATTTCTCAAAACCCCCAACTTTTAAAAGGGAATAAAAAAAATTTTACATTTGTTTCGGGAAATTGAATGAAAAAACTCCTAATGGCCCCCAATGCTAAATTTTGAGAAATTCAATTTATTTTTAAAAAAAAAAAATAAAAATCTTTTACAAAAAAAAAGTTATTTTTTTAAAATCAACCTTTCTAAACTGAAGCAAAAAGAATTCCCTATTAAAATAACATTTGAATGAGCAGTACTTTTTTTCGGGCTCAATTCCATTGGCTGCCTAACTAAAATAAATATTTTGGGATTTGCTAAATTACAAAAAATTGAAAAAATTTTACGCCTACACCACTGTCCAAAAGGGTTGGGGGTTAAAGGGGGTTTTAGTCAAATTTTTTACAAGGGGGGGAAATTCACATATCCTGGGAAATATTTCAGATTTTTTTTTGAAGAAGATTTTCATTTTATTTAACAAAAATTTTTTGCTCCGTTAAAACCGGATCTAGTGGTTTCCATAATGCAAAAAAAACCAAGCATGCCTGAGGGATCATTTTTTTTTGAAAAATTTTTTGCACACCCTTGCTTTTTTTAAAAATTTGTTTTTAAATTTATTAAAAAAAAAAAACATTTTCGCCCTTTTTTTTAAAAGAAAATTTATGATTAAAATTATTGCCCTTTATTTTAAAGATTACAAAAAGGGAAAAATTTTTTGTTTTGAAAAAAAACTATTTAATTAAATTTTCCAAGGGCTTTACTATTTTCCCCCAACCCAAAAATTTAAGATTTTTTTTTAAAATTTGGAATATCAAAATTTAAATCGGGTTTTTACTAATCCCAAAACTTTAATAAACAAAAATATTTCTAAAAAATTTTATTTTTTTGGGTTGTTTTTTAATAGTTTTTTCTAACTTACTTCAAAATAAGTTTTTAGTCAAAATTTAAAATGAAAAAAAAAATTCGGGTCATATTTTAAGACTCAAACTCAGTTTTGGTTTATTTTTTCACCTGAAAAATTTGTTGGCAAACCCCTACAGAAGGAATTGTTTATAATAAAAAGCCCACCCTATAAAAAATACCCAAAGGTATAAGGATCTACCCCATTCCCCCCGAAAACCCCCCCAAATGCATTTGTGAAAAAAAGGGAAAAATTTTTCCCCTTAAGAAGCGTAATTTTTAATTTAATTTCCAAAATAGTTTTCCCCTTGATAAAAAACAAAAAAAACATGTTCTCCCTTGCAAAACATACAAGATACCTCTGGGGAAAAAAACCCTGGGAAATTAAAAAAAAAAACCCTTCCAATCATAAAAAAAACCCTTTAAATAGGAAATTAAAAAAAAAAGTATTTCCCCTTTCCCAAACCAGATAGAAAATAAGAAATTCTTAGCTAACTTACTAAAAGGAAAAAATCTTCTGAAAAAAAAACCCCTAGCACTTTTTTTAAAAAAACTTTACTGCCCATCCCCAAATTTACTATAACCCCCCCCCACCCCAAATAAATCATTTACTAACAAAAACTTTATTTTTCACTAAATAATTCTAAAAAATTCTTAAAAACTTAACAAAGTAAATATAGTACTTAAAACTAATTTATTCAATTTAGATTCCTAACAGGCCCATTAAAGTTTTTATACCATATTTGGGAAAAGGACCTTTTTTTCCCCCTTTCCGGGGCAAAATCCGTCCAAATTCCACCTATTGTACTTTCTCCCATTCAAAATACAAAGGAATTCATCCCACTCCACACGGAAAAACCAAATCCTTTCCCCCAAAACTAGCTTTAAAACATGCCCCACTGAAAATTTTCCCTTCCACAAAAATAAGCTGGGGGTTTTATTCTCATTTCCCTTGTTTTAAAGGGCTTTGCCTTTTTCCAAAGTCAAAATTTTCCTCCTTTCCCACCCCAAGGTTTATAACTTCAAAGAAAAGCGAACAATACAACTTCCCCTTTCACAAAAAATACGGGTTTTCCCGGGTTCAACGGCCCCCTCCATTCAAAGCAAAATTTCAAAATTTTCCCCCACAATTTTAAACAGAACTAACTATCTTTCCCCAAACCCCGATTACCATTTAAAAACTTTCCCTCCCCCAATCCTTTTCTCAAACCACACCCAACCCCAAAAACAAAACTTTTAAATATTTACCCCTAAAATCTCCCCTTTCTCACAAATTTTTTTTTTTCCCAAATCACATATTAATTTCCCCCTAAAAAAATTCATGTACAAAAAAATTTAAATTTTGACCTTACACCAAAACCAAAAAAAAAAATAAAAACTAGGTCCCTTTTAAGGCACAAATTTTTCTTAAAACCCCCCCTTTTCTCCTCTTCCAACTCTTCTAATCCCCCATTCACCTCTCAATCCCCCAAAAACTAAATAGATCCCCTAAAACAAAGGAAAATTTGTTAAAAAAAAATTTCTTCACCCCCCCTGCTTTCCCAAACTAGACTAAACCCTCCCATTTCTTTTACAATTAATACACCCCCAAAGATTTTTTCCAAAAAACCTCCCTTTTTCCCCATTGACCAACCACCCAAATACCACCTCAATCTAAAACAAAATGTTATTTCCTTAAACCCAACACTAGGGGCCCAAAATTTCTTCCTTTAAATAATTGCCCTCAGGTTCAAATTTTGCCTTTTTAAAACCCCAAAATTCCCCCCCTTTTCCCCCCAAAAAAAAAACCCCCAACACCTGTTTTTTTCTACCTAAACTTTAACTAACAACTCAAAATCCTTTTCCCCACCATTATCCTTCTTAAACACCCCCCTTTTTACCCTTTCTTCACCCTTTCACCCAAAATTTCCTTTTCCCAAAACCTAATTTTCATACCATTGTTATCTTAAATGCAAACTTTACCCAAAAAATTTTGAAACTTATCACTTTTTTTTTTTACCTTCTTTAAAGGGTACTGCAAAAAATCTTTACATTTTAACATTTTTTTTTTTAAAAAAGATCTTTGTAAAATTAAAAATGAAAAATCTTAAAACTTTTTTCTTGATAACTTTTTTTTTTGATTAAAATTTTTTCCCCCCCCACCCCCCACAAAATCTTTTTCTACCCGGGGCTTTTTAACAAATGAAAAATAAAAATTAAAAAAAATGTACTCTTTACGGGAATTTTCAATCCTTTTTAATATTTCTTTTCCATGAAAAAAGGGTTTCCTTTAAATTTCCTTTTTTCCTTATTTATGATTTTTTATAATATAAAAAATAGGGCTTTTCTTTGGGGGACTTGCTGAAAAAATTGACAATTTTTTTGAAATTTTTGGGTTTTGTAAGATGGGAAAATAATAGGTGACCTGAGATAAATTTTAATTTTCTTTGTAAAAAATTTAAAACACGGTTGTTGTTTAAAATTAAAAAATGTGACCTGTAATAAAAAATTGAAACATACTTTGAAAATAAAGATGTTTATTTGTGAAAGGGGGCGGGTCTAATGAAGGAACCATTTTTTAAAAATTTAAATTCAAATTTTAAAAATCAAATGATTTTTTTGCTCGTTTAAGTAAATAAAAAAATGAGTTTGAATGAAATCATTTTGTTAAGGGGAAGGGAAGGGAAGAATGTTAATGTTAGGGGAAACCCCCAGGAAAGTGTGAAGAATGATGTAATGTGAATCGGGTTTTTTCAATTTCAAAAACAAAAACAAGTTTTTTCTTTTTCCCACCCCCTTTTTTTTTTTTATTTAGTTTTTTTTTGGTTGGGAATAGAAAGGAAAAGTTTTTTGTGTTTTCCCCTTTTTTTAATTTTTTTGTTTTTTTTAAAGGGGTTAAAAAATTTTTTTTGGTTTTTTTTTTTTATTTTTTTAAATTTAATTTTTTTTTTGGGTTTTTTAAAAAATTTTTTATGGTTTTTTTTAAAAAAAACCATTTTTCCCCTTTTTAAAATTTTAAAAATTTTTAAAATTTTAAACCTTTTTGGGCTTAAAAAAGTTTGGCGGTTTTTTTTTGGGGTAAAGGGAAGGGGCC
The DNA here is from genome assembly GCF_019279795.1 of Protopterus annectens. Classification (NCBI taxonomy): domain Eukaryota; kingdom Metazoa; phylum Chordata; order Ceratodontiformes; family Protopteridae; genus Protopterus; species Protopterus annectens. The sequence goes on along the minus strand of NC_056726.1, from coordinate 1,711,182,110 downwards.
CGGGGCCCCTTCCCCAATTTTCGGGGTTTTTTTTAAATTTTTAAAGTTTTGGGCGGGGACGGGGGGAAAAAAAAGGGGGGGAGTTTTTTTTGGGGCTTGCCCAGCTGGCTGAGATCTGGCCCCTATAGCTGTGCCATGGGGAGTCTTATTGGGGCCCTGGAGAGCAAGGGAGCCCCCCCGGTCTGTGTTTTTTAAAAATTGCACTTTACTGTGTGATTTGTTATCCTTTCCTCCTATATGAGCCCTCACTGGTGTTAGTGGTGAGGATTGAGGTCCTTGATTGCTGGGCCAGGGACGGTGTCATTTTTTTTTGGGGGGGGTTTCCAAAAATTTTTTGGGGCAAATACTAATTGGCTTGTAGTGGTGTGGGTAGAGTGAATTCCTGACTTGTGTACAGTGAGCTTGAAGGTGTTTTGTACTCTAAAACAGCCACGGAGTGAATACTCAGAGTTCAGATCACAATTGTTTTATTTATTTTGTTAGCTTAGTTAGTCAGGGTGAACAGGCAACATGTCAGCAGAGGAGTATGGAAAGCTGACAAGGAGCCAGCTAGCTGAGATGTGCCAGGCTAGGGGACTGGTGCATGGAAACCTGATTAAGGCAGACCTGATTGCAGCCTTGGTTACAGCTGCATTAAAAAACAGCAACCAGGAGGACAATCAGACTGGCAGTGGAGATATAATACCCTCGGAGAATGGACAGCTCAACCTTTCTGCAGAGGACTTAAAAATCCATCTGGAGCTAAAGAGACTTGAGTTGGAGGCCAGGCAGGGGAAAAAGAAGCAACTGAGAGACTGAGGCATCTAAAAGTGAGGACAATGAGAGACTAGGGAGGCTGGGGGAGTGAGAAACTGCTATAGAAGCGAGGAAAAGGAGGCAGAGGCAGCATGAGAAGGAGATGCTGACCTTTACCAGAGTATGGAGGTAATGGGGAAGGGGGGAACTCCCCCGAAGAAAAGGTCAGTAAGTTTCTTCCACAGTTTAAAGAGGGGATAATGTTGATAATTTCATTCAAATGTGTGAGAGGGTATGCAAACAGTATAGTGTTAACCAAAGGCTCTGGGTACGGTTCCTGACCCCCCTTACTCCATGGTAAAGCTGTAACTGTATTGTCAAAAATGTCTGATTTTCATGTTTTGATTATACTGCTTTAAAAAACATTTGTTAGAATTGTTTAAGCTAACACCTGAAATATAGGAAAAGTTTTTTGAGCATAGAAGCAAGGCAGATGAAAGTGTGTGAATATGTTGCTGAACTGAGCACTTATTTCCAAGGGGGGAGTGGATGTCAGGTCACCACTTTGAAGGGCTGGCAGATCATTTGGTGAGGGAACAAGCCCTTTTGCACTTTGCCTGAGGACATGAGGACTGGTTAGCTGATAGACAATGTGCTACTTCAGATGAGTTGGGGAAGAAGGGGTTTCCTGGGCACAGCCCTGCCAAAACAGTACTGCTCAGGGGCTGGTTGGGGCACAGACTGCCCCAACAGAATCTGCCAGTAGCAGGGAACCAATTTTAGGAAAAAAATAGGGTTAAATGTTTTGAATGCAACCAGTGGGGCCATGTGGCATACAGGTGTCCACAAGGAAGGGGGGGAAAAAAAGGTGAGGGGGCCAGTAAGTGGGAAAGACAAAATGCCAATAGTAGGTTGTCTTGAGACAACAAAGGGGATGAAACTACCCTCCTGCAGTGTCCTGATAGGGAAGGATTTGGATGAGGCAGTACCATGTGCTTATGCAGTTACACAGTCAGCTAGGAGACAAGCATTGGGGCTGGTAGCCTGGGGAGACCCAGACAGACTGCATACTTGCAGTCAGGGGGGGAGCCCCTTTAGGGAAAAAGACTGAAGGTGAGCCACAGCTGCTTGTGGGTACTGATGTCCCTTTGGGCAGAGTGACTGCAAAAGGGAGAGGTGAGTAGTAGACCCAGGCTGACAGTGAGGCACCACTGTCAGAGGATGCCAGACTTCCTGTGGAAAAGGGGAGCTGGGAAGGGTTACAAGGAGAGAGTTGAGACAGGCTTAGCTCTCAGACTCTACATTGCAAGGCCTGAGGGAGGTAGCTAGGGAGACACCTGATTCTCAATGAAAGGGGAATCTGTATACTGGGACAAAGGGTTACTGTACAGAGAGTGGACCCGAGGAGGGCTAGAAGGTGAGAGAGTACAGCAGTTGGTAGTGCCTAGAGCCTACCATCTGGCGCATCTAGCTATAGCCCATGATATTCCCTTTGCAGGTCATATGGGCATAAAACATACAAAGAGGCATATTATGTAGAACGTCTATTGGCCTGGAATTTCCAGAGATATAACAGGGTACTGTAAGAACTGTGAGCAGTGCCAAAAGGTAGGCAAGGCAGGAGACAAGGTGAGAGCTCCTTTGATGCCTTTGCCTGTGATTGAGGAGCCATTTCAGAAGGTAGCTATGGATATTGTGGGTCCCCTGAGTACCCCAAGTTCCACAGGGAAAAAGTATATCCTAGTGGTAGTGGGTTTTACTACATGATACCCTTAAGCAGTGGCTTTGTCCTCCATTGAGGCAGAGAAGGTGGCAAATGCTTTGTTAGAACTTTTCAGCGGGGTGGTTTCCCCAAAAGAAATACTGTCTGACAGAGGTGCCAATTTTATCTCAGACCTGCTGGCTTTTCTGTGGAAGTTCTGTGGGGTGAAGCTCATGAAGACCACCCCTTACCATCCGCAGACTAATGGTCTTGTTGAGAGGTTAAACTCTACAATCAAGTCCATGCTGCGGGCATTTGCAAATCAGTTTAAGAGGGAGTGGGAAAATATTTGCCCCATCTGTTGCCTGCTTACAGAGAGGTTTCCAAGGAATCCACAGGGTTTTCACCCTTTGAGTTGCTGTATAGGGTGAGGGACCTCTAGATCTAATTTGAGATGAGTGGCAAGGTGAGTCGGGGTCTCACAAGGAGTCTGGTGTGGCACACATCCTAAAACTCAAGACAAGTCTCAGGGAACTCATTGGCTTGGCCCAGGAGAACCTGGCAAAAGCCCACCAACAGAAAAAGGTGTGGTATGATAGGAATGCTCGAGATAGAGAGTTTGCTGTGGGGCAGCAGGTAATGGTTCTCATTCCTGTCAGACACAACAAACTGCAAGCAGCTTGGGAGGGACCCTGCAAGGTGGTAAGAAAGGCAAGTGATGTTAACTACATGGTGGAACTGCTAGGCAGGGGCACAAATTGTACCATGTTAACATGATGAAACCTTACCATGATAGGGAGACCCTTGTGCTGACCATTTGCAGTGGATTGCAGGAGGAGTCCGACTGAGATCTGGGGGCTGATCTCTTCGGTGAGGCCCGAGCTGACGGCTCAGTGGAAGGGGTAGCAATGTCCCAGCAGCTATCTCCTACCCAGGTTTGAGAAATCCAAGCAGTGTTGCAGGAATTGAGAGACATGTTCACTGGGAACCCAGGGTGCACCCACCTGGGGCAGGACCAGGTGGATACAGGACCCCAAAGGCCTACTAGGCAGGCCCCTTATAGACTGCCTGAGAGAGTCAAACAGACTCTGAGGGAGGAGGTACAGGAGATGTTGGAACTAAGGGTGATTCAAGAGTCCAACAGTCCCTGGGCCTCCCCAGTGGTGCTGGTGCCAAAGAAGGATGGCAGCACCAGGTTCTGTGTGGACTACAGGAAATTAAATAGTCACACAAAGTTGGATGCTTGCCCCATGCCTAGGACAGATGAGGTCCTAGAGCAGCTGGGTGGGGCTAAGTATCTTACAACCATTGATCTTACCAAGGGTTACTGGCAGGTGCACTTGACTCCCAATGCAAGAGAAGTCAGCCTTTGTGTGTTTTTTTGGCTAGTGTGAGTTCACAAAGATGCCTCGATGAAGAAGCCCCAGCTAAACTTTTCACAGGCTGGTAGATCAGCATCCCAGCAGGAAGCGAGACGTTCCTTTGCCACCTAGATGATACTGCTAGCTACAGCCATTCCTGGCCAGAGCACTCTCAGCATGTCAGGAGAGGTGCTGGGGCAGACTACAGAGGGCAGGGGCTTGGACCCATTGCCAAGCAAATGGTGGGTATAGCAGGAGGTCTTCACTCCAGGACATAGAGTGGGAGTGGTAAGATAGCCAGAACCTGCCAGCGAAAAGCCATTCAGGTGATGGCCCAACCTCTGTTACTAAAAAAGCAGGTGAGGGCATTATTAGGCCGCAGGGTACTGCCAGAAAGCTCTGCCCCCAGCAGAGCACCATAGCTCCTCACAGGACCTGGCAAGGAAGAACATGCCAGATAATATAGTGTGGATACCTCAGCATGTGAGCAGCAATGCAAAGAAGTTTAAAAGAAGTTTGGGAGTAACTCCCCTGTGTTGGCCAGTCCATATTACAGTGTTTACCTAAGCGTGCAGGTGGGATGCTTCTGAACCATGGGTGGGGGCCAAAATTTTAACCAGATTTCTCAGAGGGAGAAGAGCACCCAGTGGTTTATCTCAGTCATAGGCTCCAACTCCAGGAGGAATGCGCTATGCAGCTGTAGAAAAGGAATGTTTAAATACAGTGTGGGCACTGCAAAATTCAGCCTTATCGGTATGAAGGAAATTCACTGCTATGACAGATCATAACCTTAACATGGTTAAAACAGAGCCAACCAGCAAAATGCCAAGCTGCCAAGCATTTTGTTCTTAGGGCTTGCAAGCATATTGAGGCACCTGCAGCACTGCAGTGGGAGTAGTAATGTTAATGCAGATGCTTTCTTGCCACAGGGGAATGGGTAGGTATACCTAGATAGACCTGACCCTTCTCAAGCAGTACTTCAAGTACAATGAAAACCACCCCGAGTTCCCGTGGGATATGTGAAGAGTGGGTAAAGATAGATAAAGGCTGCCAGCCTAGCCACAGATAGGATTTTGCAGATACCTCTCATTTGTAAATATGAATGTAAACCCAGGTGGCTTAGTTTGTCTTAAAATGTACAGAAATAGTATTACCTGTGGAACCGAACAACAAATGTGACACAACCATAATGCACCTCTACCAACCAAAGTAAAGCGCATGTAGTGACCTCTTTTGATGTATTGTGTGTGTGCCAAAGGGTCTAGGATGAAATAGAATTCTTGCTGTTGTTTTAACCAAGAGTTAAATTGCTAGATTTAAACACATGCAAATGGTATTTTTATTGCTCTGCTTCCTGTCCAGCTGCAAGTATTTAACAAAAGGAGATGTTGCTAAGAATGTAAATGCAGTTTCTTTTAGCATGGAAACTCAGGGAAGTGTAAAGAAATCATGATAATGTGTAGCCTGGGAACCCCAGGAAAGTGTGTGTGAAGAATGATGTAATGTGAATTGCTAGGAAACGTGCAATTTCAATTCTAAACAGAGGAGAACCAGAGATTATTAAGCTATTTTTGTCTTGACTCATCCTAACTCACTCAGCACTCTGCCTGCTTTCTCTTTATGTAAGTTATTTGTAGACTTTCAGTGTTTTCTTTTAGGAATAGCTAGTGAACCAGTATTAGGAAAGATTGTTAGACTAAGTGTTTTTCTGTGATGTCAGAACTGTAACTACTGAATTATTTTAAGTATTCTCTCTGTGATATCTGAACTCTTGACGGAGCACTGTGTAGTAAAGTATATATAAGTATTGTCTTGTAAGTGTTTTTAGTATTTATTATTAAATATTTTAAACCTTTTCATCTGTGGATGTTTTGTGTAGAGGTAATTTAAGCTCCAGGAGTGCATTGCATATTTATAGTGTTTAGTGTCCTGAAGCTCACTCCAAATAAGCCTCATGAAGCTGTTTAGTCACACTTACTCAATTGGATAATAATATTGCACAGTAATAATTGGACACCCTTTTAAGGGCCTTTGAATAGCTGGATGGGGATACAGCTGAGTGGTGGCAGTGATTTTGCTACCGTATAGTATGTGGGTAAAGGGCAAGCACAGCTGGAGAACCTGCAGCCAGCCTTCCCAGAAGTGTCTGTGTGGTTGTATAAACTCTTATCTCAAAGTGTGTGTGTCAGCTTGGCTTGGGCAGGATACATGAAGCAATGGGTTGGACAGAGAGGTGGTGTTGGAGATTTTAGCTTGCATCCAGCTGGCATTGAGATCTCGACCCTATAAATGTGCCATTGGGGAGTCAAAATTTGGGGACATGGACGCTGGCTAAGTGGGAGTAATCCAGCCCCCAGACTGGACTCAGTGTGATCCTGGTATGTCTTTTATGTGGGAAATTGAGACTCTTACAGTGTATTTCAAGTTATACATTCCTCCTATATGAGATGCTCCCTCGACTGGTGCCAGCGGTATAATCGAGGCCCGCGATCAGGGCCGCCACGGGCGCCACTCTGTTATTAAAGATTATCTACATGGTAACTGAAGCCATGATGACAAGTTACTTCCCTTTAAAACCTCGCTGTGTACAAGGGTTTGTAGTAAAAACCGCAAGATACAGGAATATGCTGGCGGTGTTATTGCCTGCCTGTTTACTAACTGTGCCCAAATATCCAGACTTGCGAAAGAATGCAAAAGTCAGCTTCATGAGGCAAATTGATGTGTAAGAATTATATTTATAGAAGTAGATTTGAATGCCTGTTCCTGTATTCCTTGTATTATAGGATTGGTTAGAAGGGATCTTAGTTCTTTGGTATAAGGGTAAATGTTTAAATGCTGCTGTATATTATTAGCCACTTTGAGTCTCTGTAGATCTCATTCCTCCTGCACAGTCAGGGTATCGGTTCTTTTAACAAATTTATTAAAGGGTACAGTCATGGCGTATGCATGTACCGGTTCAGAACATTTCCTTCTGTCCCAGTGTCTGATATGGTAAAACCGCCATCTTGGGCCAGTAAATAAATTGAAGTCCAGGGGAAAATTTCAAACATACACATTATTTCCTGATTTTTATACTTCATACAAATTTTAGCAATACAGTCCTTGGATGCATACATTTTAAAGTATACGCTTGGTCATGTAATTCTGTAAAATAAGTGGAAGTAACACACCTTAGAGAGTTGACATATATAAACCTCCATAGATTCTATATGTCAAAAGCAAAGAGTATATATTTCGATATAGTTTCTGATGCAAAAAGCGCAAAGTTGTTTTTGCATTTTGCTTTTGTTGGATAAAGATGGCCCTTTGGTGAATATTTTTTCTTTCTTATAGCTGGCAATTCTTGCCAAGGCATCATGAAAAGATTAAAACCCAGAATGTCTAATGGCATAAATTAATGTACAGGTGACTATTATTCCTCCCATGCTGAATAAATACATCAGTAGTAGTTTCTTGCTTCCCAGAAAAGACAAGCTTGCTACTAACTAGCTTCTCACAGAAAGAACATCTATAAATACACTGAGAGATGATAATATAGGAAAGTAAAACCAAACAAGTAAGTAAGACGCTTCTTTTGTAAGAGGTAAAGTGAAAATTACCATTTACCAATAATCAATTTGATTGTGTATGTAAATCACTGTCCAGTATCTACTGTGAGCATAATTTAACAAGTGTGAGCTGCAGAGAAAAATGCAAAGCACAGTGAAATAAAAAAATAGTAATAATAAGATACCCACGCTTATAATCTTATATTGATTGCAAAATCATTTGCAACTTAACACAAAAGATTATAGCCAGGAAATTAAATGAACTGTAGAACAAAGGTGCACTCCTGAAAGTGACTCAATGCACTTTTAATTATGTAAAGGCATTACCTTTTTGTGCCTGGAATGTACTGTGCAAAAAGGCTGGATGACAGATAGTTGGTGAAGTTTAGTACCAAACCTTGTGTGTACAATGTTGATAGTATTACAGGAGTGACGAGTGATTATATGACTTGTGAGCATGCCACATTCTGACTACACATACAGGAGTGACAGTTATTGTAAGACCTAGAACATGCCATCTCTGACTACACACAGGAGAGAGACAGTGGATTGTAAGACTTAGTGAGCATGCTGCATTCTGACCACACATGAGTGACAGTGATTGTAAGACTCCTATGAACATGCTGCATTCTTAACCTACACAGGAGGGGCAGCGTGATTGTAAGACCTATATGAACATGCTGCTGCATTCTTGATCCAAGCTAGGAGAGACAGTGATTGTGAAGACTTGTGAACATGCTTATACATCTGACTACACAGTTAAGTGATAGTTATTGTAAGAGACTTGTGAACATGCTGAATTCCAAATCCACACACAGGAGTGACAGTGACTGTAAGACTTTTGAGCATGCTGCATTCTGACTACAACTGATGGTGATTGTAAGATGTGAGAATGCTGCATTCTCACTACACAAAGCAGTAGACAGTGATTATACAGACTTGGTGAACATGCTGCATTCTTGACTACACAGGAGTGGGACAGTGATTGCAAGATTCTGTAGAGCATGCTTGAATTCCAACTACACAGGAGTGACAGTGATTGTAAGACTTGGTGAACATGCTGCATTTAAATCACACACAGAGTAGGAGTGACACAGTGATTGTAAGACTTGTGAGCATGCTGCATTCTGACTAAAACAGGAGTGATGGTGATTGTAAGACTTGTGAGCATGCTGCATTCCTGCCTAACCACACAGGAGGCAGGATTGTAAGATTCCAGAACATGCTGCTTGACCACAGGAGAGATGCGATTGTAAGACTCCAGAACACGCGCTGAATCTAACCGCCACAGGAGTGACAGTGATTGTGACCTTTGAGCATGCTGCACTCTGACCACAACTGGCAGTGATTAGAAGACGTGAGAATGTTGCATTCTCACCAAGGCAGGAGTGACAGTGATTGTAAGACTTGTGAACATGCTGCATCTCTGACTACACAGGAGTGATACAGTAGTGATTGTAAGATCTTGTGAGCATGCTTTATTCCCTAACTACACAGGAGTGTGACAGTGATTGTAAGACTTGTGAACACAAGTAAATTCCAACCACACACAGGAGTGACAGTGATTGCAAGACTTATGAGCATGCTGCATTCTGACTACATACAGGAAGATACGATGCAGGATTGTAAGACTTCCAGTGAACATGCTGCATTCTGCCTACACAGGAGTGACAGTGATTGTAAGACTTGTGAACATGCTGTGGCATTCTTGACCTCACAGGAGTGTTGACAGGGATTGTAAAGACTTGCAAAACATGCTGCATTCTGCCTACACAGGAGTGACAGTGATTGTAGGACTTAATGAGAAGTGCTGCATTCTAACCACACAGGAGTGGCAGATTGTAAGAGATCGTGAACATGCTGCTTTCTGACCACACACAGGAGAGACAGTGATTGTAAGACTTGTGAACACATGCTGAATTCAACCACAGGAGTGACAGTGATTGTAGACTTTGAGCATGCTGCATTCTGACTACAACTGATGCAGGATTGTGATGTGGTAATGCTGCATTCTCACTACACAGGAGTGATAGATGACTTCCATTGTAAGACTTAGTAACATGCTGCATTCTGACTACACACACAGGAGTGCATACAGTGATTAGGCATCTCCAGAGCATGCTGAATTCCAACCACACAGGAGTGATACAGTGATTGTAAGACTGTGAGAGCATGCTGCATTCTAACTATGGCTACAGGAGTGACACAGTGATTGTAAGACTTCAGGAGCATGCTGCATCTCTAACTACACAGGAGTGACAGTGATTGTAAGTGACTTGTGAGCATGCTGCATTCTGCCCACACAGGAAGGACAGTGATTGTGGCTGTGACTCCGGTGAGCATGCTGCATTCTGACCACACAGGAGTGATACAGTGATTAAGACTTGTGAACATGCTGCATTCTGACCACAGGAGGACTCGTGATTAGTGACTTGGGAGCATGTTGATTCCTAAATCGACACAGGAGTGACAGTGATTATAAGACTTGTGAGCATGCCATACATCTCTACTAATATGTATATTTTCTGAATTTTGTGCCATAATTCACTTTGCCTCTTTTATTGGTCTAATGTATTGTCAGAGTGTTTCTGAACTGCATGCTATGTGTTGTTGGGCGCATTAAGGAGAATGACATCCAGGGGTATGAAATTGTTCTCCATACACCCGCACACTGTATCCTAATTCCTTACTTTGCTTAACAAACCCCCAGACCTATCGTGAAAAGTGGAGTAAGAAGTTGTGCATTTTAAATTTTCTTGACTCTTTTCATGAGGTCCTACTCAGCCAAACAGAGTTAAGGGTACCACTTCACATAGTTTATTATTTTAAAGTGTACCAAAGAAAGAGGACCCTCAGACACATCTTTTAGACTTAATTAGGGCTGCTAAAAGATTTCTTTCCAAAGAAACCTTTTGTATGGCCATGTGGTGCAGTCCATCCCTTCCATGCTTTTGTTATTAGAAGGAGGTTGATGTGTGTGCCCTCGGACCCTCCGCAAAATGTTTTGGCACCTCCCTTATGACAGTATATCTCAAAGTTATTCCAGGGTATAAATTTCCTATATACCTTAGCTGTGGGAGCCAGCTACTATTCAGTTCAGTATTCTTCCACTTTGGTTTCCACCTCAACTCCAAGGATGTGTTCACCAAATCTATATCTATAGCTGGAGATCAAAGCAAGGCTGCAAGAGATGTGAATGTGTTTCCCTACATGAATGATCATTGGCTTAGCTGCCCCATCCATCCTTGTGCAGGTTAATTTCTGCTCAGAAGTGCATGGTAAGTCTGGTTCAGTTCTTAGGAGTGACTGTGAATGCTGTAATGGACTTAGCAGGTAAAGTTGTATATGTGCACCGGCACACATGCAGACCCTCATCTGCACTTAGAAAGTTAAATATATGTCTCCAAATATTTGGGCTTCTCGTATCTCATTCAGTTGCAATAACTCACTAGGCTCCCATCTTTGCCTAAGAGCCTTTAGGGTTGATGAGAGTTAGCAGTTTCCAATGTTACCTTTCATGGCAAATACTTCTATAGAATGCTGCACTGACTTGGACATTAGCAAATCTGATGGCCACAGGTCTCAGTAACCATGGTATTTCACCCAGGGTAGTCCAGATTATTAAGCATCTTCACAGAAGCCTAATAGTGGGAAGTACAAACAAAGGTTGGTAGACCTGTTTTTCTGTCTGGGTGTCATTTAAAGATCTTGACCCCTTACAGCTCTTATGCCTTCAGTCTTAGAATACCTTTTGCAAATATTTTGACATAGGACTTAGCTTACCTAAATTTATCAAAGTATCGATATAGTTGCCATATATCAAACCTCCATCAAGATGCACATCCCCTTATCATTGGCTTACTTAGAGGTATGCGTAAAGTATTGTAGTGAAAATGTCACAAATGCAGTTTGTATTTTGTGCTGGGAAAAAAAATCACCCTTCCTCCTTCTGACCCAGCATCTTCAGAAATGAAGTTCTTGTCCAGTAAAAATTGTGTTTTTCTTGTGGCTATCACTTCAGCCTGGAAAGGAATTTCAGGCTTGTAAGGCGTCTGTCAGTACATCCTCCCTTACCTAATTCCTTTTCTTCTTGCTAAGAATGGAATGTCCACATGCATATTAGTCCTTCTCTTTACGCTTCATAAAAGTAGCTACTGAAAACTAATCTCAACCAGCTATACATTCTATCATTTTTCTTTCACAGGTACTATAACAGAGGTGGAGTACATGCTTGCATAGATAGAGACAGCTCAGACTCACCTCAACCTGTGGCGGACAGAAACTAAGAACGCATTATTTATTTCTTCTTTGGCCTTTTCCCGGGTTAGGGGTCTGCCATCAGATCATTTGTCTGCTCATGATTAGCAGTAGGAGCTCTTTACAGTGTCGAAGTTGCCAGCCTGGCACCCAACCTTCCACAGGAAGGCACACACACGCATGCACTCACAAGTCGTAGGGGCCAATTTAGAGTGTCCAATCCACCCACAGCTGTTACGTCTTTGGGATGTAGGAGGAAACCGGAGCATCCGGAGAAAACCCACGTTACAACCACAGGGAGGACACATGGAGAATACTGTAACAGAAGGCACCCCGAAGCTGAGGATCTAACCGGAGAACTTCTTGCTGCAGTGAGGGTGTAACGCTAATTAACATTGCAAACGTAACCACTGCGGCTGCCCTGCTAGTAAGAAGATTATTTTATTTATTTATTTGTTTATTTATTTACATTTATTTATATTTACTTGTTTACCGAAAATCCGACTCAGACACAGGTCCTTCTTTCAGCTAGAGGCCCTGGGAGAAAAGCTCCATAATAACGTACATGTAAGTACAAGTTAGTAAGAATTGTTGATATAAATGCAAGTGTACAAAATGCCAGCAAAAACATACAATGTAAAGTAATATGAATAATATATTTAGGATATAGGACAGTGGATTTCATACGGGGTATACAATCATATATGCATAGGAGCACTGATACTCTAAAATGGGACATATTACAACAGTAATACAAGTAATGACAATCACAGCAATGATATAGTAATAATAAAGCTTTCAGACATAATAGAAATTTGACTGTAAACAGAGACAGAGATATAAAGCATTGTTTGAGGTGGTGGAGTAATCGGGTGCAGAGACTAGGAGGAAACTAGTAGGGAAGAATAAGGCATGACAGAGGATACAAAGAGTAATATAGGAATAGATAGTAAGCATGCTGCTGGGTTTTGATTTGAGGAGGTATTGAAGGAAGTTAAATAAGACGTTGCGCCTAGATGAGGAAGGATTGAAAAGATTATTACAGGGTGGTTGAGTGGCTGGAGGGGGTAATCTGTAGTCCCGGGTTGGTGCAAGGGAATAACCAGTGTTTTTTAAATGAGTTTTAAACAGCTTTGAAGTGAGTGCATGATGGTATAGAGGTTATTGTAAGAGTGTTCCATGACTTGGTTATTATGCAGGAGAAAAATGCTTCCAGATGAGTTCTTTAAATTTATTTTGCTGCTGGAGCATAGTGGTCTGGTACAATAGGGCTGGAGTAGCTTTTGGAGGATGGGTCTTTAAGAGGATAGTTTACTAGCTTGTGAGCAAGAGAGTTGGTTCCAGTGAAGACATTGAGGAGTTCTAGCCAGTCATGTTCAGTAAGTGAGACACAGTGGTGAATGCGATAGGAAGCCCTGGCAAACTTGGTGATTTTGTTGCAACAAGTCTGGAGCTTATTTAGGTTGGTTTGCCTTAGGGGGAAATATAAAAAAAGAAGGGTGGAGATAAGGTGGGAATTGGCAATAAAATTATGTTTTGGTGAGGAATTGACTTTTGTATAAAGTCCCTAGTTTTTGTGAACTTTTTATGGTCAAGGAAATGTGAATGTCAAATCTGAGACAACTGTCAATCTCAGCACCTAGTAGTTTAGTGTGTTCTGCTGGGGGGATGATGGTGTTGCAGTTGGCTGTATGGGAGTAGGTTAGGTTAGATTTAGTGGGCTGGTAGATGAGGTGTTTAGTCTTGTTTGGTTTGTGTATTACTTGTGCATTAGATAAAACCAGGTAAAGGCTTCCTGTGTGATCTTATGCAGTTCTCAAGATCCTCAAAATCCTCAGCTGTGTGTGTCCTTTTCTTAAAAAAGGAAAAAAAAATGTGTCATAAAGTATTCAAAGTTACATCAGCTTAGTAGCTGACTGACTGCATTCAATTTTGCCATGAAAAATACAACAAAGCTTTTGCCCTATGAACTATAATTAATTTCACCAGTGACATTTTCATCTGTTTTTTCACAATGCAGCCTTGGATGATAATCATGCAGCACCTACTTGGACTTCACTGAACACAGTCACTAGATACTATGAGATGGACATGATATCTAGGTCTTCCTTTCCCAAAATAATCAAATTATGTTCCTATGAGGAAGACCATTCACAAAAAAGGGTTTTGGGCTATGGTTGGAAAAGTCCATTGAAATTGGGAGAAACAGACAAATGTAGGTTTTTCCCGGGAAAAAGTTGCACATTTTTTTTGCAACTATAATGGGGGAAAAATTTGGGAAAAAAGCTGAGCAATGGGGATTGTGAAACTTAAGAAGTGGGTGAAAACATGGAAAAGAGCCAAAAGCATAAGAAATGAAAAGTCTATACAGGGATCAATTCGATTTCAAAAATAGATGTGAAAAAGATAAATGGGCCCAAAAAGAAGACAAAATAGCAATCATTAAATTGCATATACATGTTCTCATAAGAGAAACACAGAAAAAATTCAGGTTTGCAAGCAAAAGAGAACAATTAAGAAAATACCAAAGGTAGTTTCCCTAGTATAAACGGGCTTAAAAAAAGTCTACTCCTTTTAAAGTATAATACAGTAATTTTTTGCAAAGGGGTACTCTGGGTTGAGGTGGCAAAGAGCATTTTTGGTGAAAAAAGAGAAACAATACAATTTTTTGAATTTTTATTTATTAGGAATGGAGTCCCCAAGTATGGGAAGGAACCCCAAAAGACGGGGTTAAAAGGTTAACTTTGGATTCTGTCCTGCTGTTATCAAGGGATGACATAGTCATACCAGATATGAATATTCTGTAATTAGCATAATGATAACTCTGAGAGTGTTGATGGAAAAGAACAGAGAAGGTCAGAAGGAGTTGCATTGTGTCTTTGTGGATTTAGAGAAAGCATATGACAGGGTGCCTAGAGAGGAGTTGTGGTATTGTATGAGGAAGTCGGAAGTGTCAGAGAAGTATGTAAGAGTGGTACAGGATATGTACGAGGGTAGTGTGACAGCGGTGAGTTCTGCGGTGGGAGTAAAGGAAACGTTTAAGGTGGAGGTGGGATTACACCAAGGATCAGCTCTGAGCCCTTTCTTATTTGCAATGGTGATGGACAGGTTGACAGACGAGATCAGACAGGAGTCCCCATGGACTATGATGTTTGCAGATGACATTATGATCTGTAGTGAGAGTAGGGAACAGGTGGAGGAGACCCTGGAGAGGTGCAGATATGCTCTAGAGAGAAGAGGAATGAAGGTCAGCAGGACAAGACAGAATATATGTGCGTGAATGAGAGGGAGGACAGAGGAATGGTGAGGATGCAGGGAGTAGAGGTGGCAAAGGTGAATGAGTTTAAGTACTTGGGATCAACAGTTCAGAGTAATGGTGAGTGTGGAAGAGAGGTAAAGAAGAGAGTACAGGCAGGATGGAGTGGGTGCAGAAGAGTGTCAGGAGTGATTTGTGACAGACGAGTACTAGTAAGAGTGAAAGAGAAGGTCTACAAGAGGGTAGTGAGACCAGCTATGTTATGCGGGTTGGAGACAGTGGCACTAACAAAAAGGCCGGAGTCAGAGCTTGATGTGCCAGAGGTGACGATGTTAAGATTTGCACTGGGTGTGACGAGGATGGACAGGATTAGGAATAAGTATATTAGAGGGTCATCCCAGGTTGGAAGGTTTGGAGACAAAGCCAGAGAGGCAAGATTACGTTGGTTTGGACGTGCTGAGGAGGGATGCACAGTATATTGGGAAAAAGATGCTAAGGATAAAGCTGCCAGGTAACAGGAAAAGAGGAAGGCCTAAGATAAGGTTTATGGATGTGGCGAGAAAGGACATGCAGGCAGTTGGTGTGACAGAGCAAGATGCAGAGGACAAAAAGAAATGGAAACAGTTGATCTGCTGTGGCGACCCCTAATGGGAACAGCCGAAAGAAGATGATGATGACAAATACATATGCATATATATGTATATATATATATATGTATATATATGTATATATATATATATATATATATATATATTATATAATCAAGGAGCCTCAATCCTCACCACTAACACCGGGGAGGTCGTCTCCTAGAAGAGGAACGTATAACTAATACACACAGTAAAGTACAATTTCCCTTAAGCGCACACAGAGATCACAGTCAGTCTAGGGCTGACTGCACCCTTGCTCACCAGATCCCCAATAATACTCCCCACTGGCAGAGCTATAGGGTCCAGATCTCAGCCTAACTGGGCAAGCTAGAACCTCCAGTACCCTCTCTGTCCAACTAGTGTTTCGTGTCCCTGCCAAGTAGCTGACACAACACACACACACTTTGTGATAAGTATTTATACAACTTCACAGACACTCCTGGGAAAGGCTGACACAGATTCTCCAACTGTGCCCCTTTACCCAGACTATACAGCAGTAATTACTGCCACCACCCAGTTAATAACATCAGCTACAAAAAAGGCCCTTAAAAGGGTGTCCAATTATTACTGTGCAATATTAATATCCCATGGTAGTATGACTATACAGAGGCTATTATGCAATGTATTCTACAGCTTATCTCTACAAAAAGCCTTAAAGGTGTAAAATATTTTAATAATAAATAATTAAAACTAAACA
>NC_056726.1:1711149772-1711165407 GCF_019279795.1 Protopterus annectens | reverse complement strand
TATATATATTTTTTCTTATTTCTACTAAGAGATGTTTAACTCCCTCTTAGAAAAAAATATTGAATGTGCTCTATACTTATGCAGAGCAAATTTTACACTTATAGGTTTTGTGTATAGGTACTGTATTTACTACATTTGCTATCTGTTTGTACCTACACAGTGTCACAAATGTGTATATTGCACATCTTAGGCTTACTGTATCTGACCTTCTAATGCAAATTGCATTGCAAGATGTTTATTTATTTATTTATTTATTTTATTTTATTTTATTTTACATTTGTTAACCGGGAAAGTCCGACTGGATACGTGTCCATTTTCAGCGGAGGCCCGGGGAGAAAAGCTCCAGGTACATAACAGACATATGAACATTGTTAATGCAAAAATAAGGAAGATAGTTGAGTTCTAATACAATATAAAGATACATTACATCTTTGGAAAAAAAAAAAAAAAAAAAACAGCAGCATATAAAAAAACATAGGTCAGTTACAAAGGTGAGGTGCCTTGTTAAAAAGCGGTTAAGGATAATGAGGTAAGAGAAGGGTACATGATAGTGGTTAATCTGGTTTGGAACAGGGACATTGCCAGAGAGTATTGAGATGGGGTTTAAGCTTTTTTTGAATTGTAGGAGTGAAGGTTCTGAGGTGAGCATGGTCGGTAGGGAGTTCCACATTTTACCTACAAAGTTTGAGAATAGAGAATCCCCAGCAGAATTATTGGCTTTGGTAGTTTGAGCTAAGATCTTATTGGAGGAGCGTAAAGATTGTAGGTTAATATAGGGCTGAATGATGTTTTTCAGAGCTGGTGTTTTCTCTGGGTGATATAGTGTCTGGTGAGCCGTTTTGAGTTGGTTGAAGTGGAGTTGGCTGGAAAACTCTAACCACCATAGTTGCTTCAAGTTAGTGCAGTGGTGCATTCTAAAGGTGGAATTTGTGGCAAATCTAGCTATGTGATTGTAACAAGAAGCAAGTTTGTTAAGGGTTGTCTTATTTAGGTTGGTAAAAAGGGGGGAGGCATAGAAAAGAGTTGATAGTAGGTGTTTGCTGGCAATTATAATTTTAGCGTGAGGAGTGAGAAAGTGTTTTACTTTATAGAGAGAGCCAAGCTTTTTATTGACGGTTTTGATGGTTAGATTGAAATGGGTGTCAAATTTAAGGGAGTTATCAATGGTAACACCTAATAGCTTTGTGTGAGCTTCTGGTGATATAGTGATTCCATTGGAGGATGTAATAGAGAAGGTGGGGGGAAAAGTAAGTAGTTTTGTTTTGTTGGGGTTGAGGACTAGTTGACGACTTGAGAACCATTTTTCTACTAGGTTGAAGGTATCTTGGGTTGAAGCAGTGAGGTCTGCCAGGTTGGAGGCAGTGCAGATGATGGTCGAATCACCTGCATATTGAATGCATGTGGCATGGGGGGGGGGGTGATTGTGGGCAGGTCATTAACAAAGATGGTGAAGAGAAGAGGGCCAAGGATAGATCCTTGGGGAACTCCAAGTGTAACAGGTAGGCATGTGGATAATTTGTCCTGCCATAGAACAGCCTGTTGCCTATTGGAGAGGTAGGATTGGAACCATTTCAGCGTGGAATCTCTGAGTGATAGTTTTTTTAATGTATGGAGGAGCTGAATGTGGTTCACCATATCAAAGGCCTTGGAAAGGTCTAAGAAAAGAGCAGATGATAGTTTATTATTGTTTCTGAAGTTATTGATGGTATTAGAAAAGGATAGTAGGGCTGATGTGGTACTGTGATTTGGCCTGTAGCCATGTTGGGAGTTGGCTAGAATTTTATTTTTGGTGAGGTGTTCCATCAGTTGTTTGTGGACACACTTTTCCATAATTTTGGCCAGGGGTGAGAGTATAGCTATAGGTTCAGAAGTTGGTTAGCTCTAGTGAGCTACCACCTTTATGGAGAGGAATAATGTGGGACATTTTCCATATGGAGGGGATGAAGGCTTCTGACAAGGTAACGGGTTTATGATTATGGAGACGGATAGGAAATGGCCTCAGCTGCTTTTTGCAGAAACTCAGCTGGGAGAAGGTCAGCTGCTAGCTTAGTGGGTTTTAGTTTTTAAGAAGAGATGTTATAGAGGATATGGGTACTGGATCAAGGTAAATAGATGATCTGATGTAGTTGTAGTATTATGCTGGCATGGGTAGTGGAGTGGGCTGGTTGTTTGTTTGAATTGTGGCTAGGATTGTATAGTTTCTGTGAAGAAACCATTGAACGGTTAGCAATGTTTACAGGGCACTGTTGTTTGCAAGTTGTTGGAGTGGGGTGGTTGCCTGGCCTGGGTGCAGGAGCTTGTTTAAGCCTGCCCAGAATTTTTAAGTGGATTATTAAGGTGTTTGTGTTGGAGGTGGAGGAAGAAGTTTTTTTTATCATTTAAGATCATTCTTTTAGTTTAATTTCTAAGTTGCCTGAAGGTTTGGTGGGAATGTGGGTCTTTTGAGGTACGCCATGTGACCCACATCTTGTTTCTAGATAGGATTTTGGATTTTGTTTCCTTAGAGTGCCATGGTGCGGTTTTGGTTTTAGTTCTAATGGACCGTATTGGAGCATGGGAATCTAGAATCTTGAGGAAGGTGGTGTTGAAGTAGATAACTGCCTCTGCAAGAGGAAGAGTCTTGAGTATTGTCCAGTTGTGGGCTTTAAGTTCAGTTTGAAAAATGGAGGTGTTGAATTTATTATTGTTTCTGATTTTTTTTATGGTTGTGAGAAGGGGGGTGATTTTCTTGAATTTGATAACATAGGTGAGTAAGTGATCACTCATGTCCTCTGGGTGAGTACCTGCTGAGTACTGGTCAGGATCTTTATTAGTAAGGATCTAGTCCAGGAGGCTGTCTTTGTTTTGGGGTTTACCTAGTCTAGTAGGAGTGGATATGAGCTGAGAAAAGCCATGTAGATTTATGCTGCTAGATGGGGAGCTAGATGAGAAGGAATTCCAATCGATGTTGAAGTCACCTAACACTATGGATTCCTGGGGGTGAGTTTGAGTTAGCCAGTGGAGAAAGTCCTCTAAGGTTTTGTTATTATTGTTGCCTGGGGGATGTAAATACATGCTATATTTATGCTTTTATGTTTGTTTGGTTGAAGTTTTACAAGTAGAATTTTGGCATTGTTTGTTAGGAGGGGTTGTGGAGAGGCAAGGGAGATTTGTAATGTATTTTTGTAGAGTATGGCTACACCACCACCTTTACGAGTTATTCGGTCTGCTCTTAGTATATCATACCCCTGGTGGGATTATCTGTGTGTCTTTCAGACTTGGTTTGCCAGGTTTCTGTGAGACATAGTAGGTCTGGGGAACAAGTAGCTAAAAGGGCATGTAGGTTGTGAATCTTATTGTTTACACTTCTGATGTTTAGATGACAGGTCAGAAGAGAGTGAAAGGGTTTAGAGTTTAGATTGAGAAGTGGAGGGGAGGATAGGGTGGAATTAGAATTGAGTGGAGGGGAAGGGCCAGGGTTGGGGTGGATATCACCATCTGTGGCTAGTCTGTGATTCAGAGTGGTAATGAATTTGAGGGCTTTGAGTAGAAGTTTGTAGTAATGTTTATCATTTGGCCTAATATTGGTAGGTTTGATAATTACATAGCGTTCGAGTTCTAACAAGGAGGGTGAGTAGGGAGTTGAGTCATGGCCTCTGTTGTTAATTATGGGGGAGGGGTTGGTTTGGTAGCCTGGGTGGTGGAAGCCTGTGTAAGACCAGGTTTCATATAGGGTAGCTAGGTAAGGAACAAGTAGGAGGGGAAAAAGAGTTAGTATAATAAGCTTCCTGGGTGGTGTCATATTCCGTTTGATCTTAGTGGGCGGTAGTGAGGTACAGGAAGGTAGTGGACAGTAGGGGGAGTGGTTTGAGGTTATAAAAGTACGAGTACAGGGGGCGGGTTGGAATATGGGGCAGGGCGGAGCGGGGTTTACACTAAGCCACAAGAGCCCAGGTTTCAAGATGTAACTCCTGAATAATTAACTTGCAGGTGAGTAATTTCATCTAAACAAACATCAGGTTCAATTCCTATGCTTTGGGGGCTTGTTTTTAAAATTTTATAGCTGTTTGCCTTAGTTTTAGAGTGTGTTCTGTAGATTAAGTGGAGTATCTATGTATATTATTCATACTAAACTTAATGTAACTGTCTTATTGATGTGGGTTTTCATAGTAAGATAGTTTGTGCTGTTAGTAACTTCACCCACTATGGTATAAATACTGTTTTTCTACAAAGCTTTTCTTCCTGGGCCACTCCTGAAAAGGGGCTCTATGTCCAGTTAGGCCATTTTTGTTAACAAATGGAAAACAATAAATGTTTGTCTCCCAATTCCATGTATGCAGAACCCAGTCTGTCTGCATTATTTCTTACCTGATTTGAACATTTGAAACTTGATTGAAGTACATTATTTTCCCATTTGCACATTTACAATTTGCAAAGTTGGAGCTGCAGGCTTTCTTTTCCATTCATTATCCCTTTCTGCAACATATTCTGCAATTTCTGCAGATATGCATTGGTTTCAGATGATATTTGCATTTCCTTGTGTTATTCTTTTAAACTCTTGTCAAATGATTGAATACAAGCAGTAAAGGCCATCCCAATTTTCCTGCTGCCATCAATTTCTGTCACCTCTTGTATTCCAGCAGGGAATCTACCAGCGAAGTTTGCAAAGTGAGCTATCCTACCCTGTAAGTCAGGCCATGCAGATCGTGTTCCATCCCCAATTCACTCAGTAACTGATGCTCAATACCCAAAATATGAACTGAGGGGTGTACTGCTGTTGTCGTTATGCTTTCATCTTTCATTCTTTATGCTAAATAGAGAAATTAGCTGGAATTAATAGATGAATGCTTTGCACTTGCACGGTGTTAATTTTTGTAATTCAATTCACAGACAGCTAGGAAGGCATATATTATGCACTATTTTGAACCTGCACACCCCTCACATTGCTGATAATTAGTGTTATGCTATGTGCTACCTATGTATAAATTGCAATTATCATGTCTTGAAACCCTTATGTGAGATCATGCCATGTTGCATGGTGCACTGTGACTATGACTTTCAAAATCTGACTTTACTTTCAATCAAAATTATGCAATATGTATGCAGCTATAGTAATGAAGTATTTATATGCATGTATTTACAGTAGAAAAAATCAATAGCCCTTTTAAAAGGATCAAGCTATTTCTGTTTGAAAACAGAGTACTCAGTTCCTAAACAGAATAGAGATATAGCAAAAGAATTGCCTTGCAAGCCAAAGGAGGATATTCTCTTTCTCTATGGGTTTTACAATAAAATGTTTCTGTAAATATGAGCACTTTAAGTCTACTGATTCTTGTTTTTCTTTGTCTGTTTCTCTTCCTTTTCTCTTCATGAACATTCAAGCTCTCTAGTTTTTTCATGCTTTAACAGTCAAAAATTGCAAAAATGTAAATCCAATCTGTTCTGGTTGCACTGAATAATATATCTGTTTGTTGGGTGGCATATACCCTTGGATTCAGAAAGGCTTAATGTGATTCAAAAGATTTCCACGTTGCACTAGGCCTTTGAATTCAGAGACTACTCTACTGTTAAGGCTTTCTCATTGCAAAGGCCTCAGCTCAGAAAGTATTCTCATGGGTGAAGCTACATGCTAATTCAGCAGTCCAGTTCTATGCTAATTAACCATGTGATCTTCCTCAGAAATGCCCACACCTACCGATTTACTTGGCCAAATTATTTAGAGAAGTACCCAGCAGAATGAAATTTTAGTCTAGGAGAAAAAAAGTGACCACTTTAAATCATTGCAATCACCCATTCATGTCTATGGGAGCACTTTTGGTGCAGGTAAGCTCAGCGATGATGTGGGGGAACGTTGAGAGGGTTGTAATGTGTGAATGTGTGTAAGTCTGTAGGCGCTAAAATGAGGTTGCATGAATATGTGTGTGTGTGTGTGTGTGTGTGTGTGTGTGTGTGTGTGTGTGTGTGTGTATGTGTGTCTATCTAGGTGGTCACACTTGGGGTGGTTTAGGTGGGAAATCAAGATTCTCAATGTGTGTGTACATGCGCATATGCGTGTATGTGTAGGGAATGGCATGGCTAACATGATGCATGGACCACCAGGAAGGGCACTACTGTCAGTGATAGCATTCAGTTCAGACATGGTAATAAGCTGATAATGATACCTTTCTCACAGCAGCCATACCTGTCTCTGAACTGCATTTCCTTGTCATTGTGTTAATTAACCAATCCACATTGGGCAATTAAAGTGAATGATGAAAATTTTATGAAGTTATAGCTAAAGTCTGTAAACCTCCCTTTAGCTTGTTTTTACTAAATTGTGAAGGATTCTTGATAGTGTAAGGACACTTATTTTATCTACTTACTTAGCTGGTTATTATTTACTGTTTTGATGTAATCTCAATATTTTTCACACTATCTGCGGATCAACGAGTCAGTGCACGCAAGATGTTCAGTATTTAAAAAACATTTGAAAAATAAAGCAAATAGCACAGGTGTAAACACACTGACCTTACACATGTCCTTATTTTTGCTTTTAATTACTAATTTTGTCCTTTACTTAAAGATTTTCACATTGTTATTACATTTTAAGATATTAAATGAATCATAATGCATTATTTGATCAGCATCAATACATTATGGAACGTCATATAAAGAAACAGTTTAACGGGTGTCAGACATTGTTTACACTTTAGTAATAGCCTGACATTTGTTTCAATAAAAGGCATTTTGAAATAAGTTAAGATTTGGAATAGCTCATATTCCTAAGAACAAGTCCTTTCCTTAACACTTTCACTAGATAGTTATTTTTAACATGTCCAGCTTTGAAGGAGAGAAATAAAATTGGAATTTCGACTAGTATTTCAGCTGTAGTGATTTTGCTCACCTTTTTACTCTATTATTACACATTTAGAAAAAATATGGTTATTCTTTGTATACCTGTTCATTTTTTTTATTAGAGGAATAATACTTGTCATTGACTTAAACTCGCTGTATTCCGCCTGTGAATCTTTGTCTGTCTTATTATTTTCCAAACAGTGTTTTATCTGTATGCCACGGTGCATTGATTTCTAAATGGCATGCAAACAGAGCTGGATCCTGCACTAGGCAACCTAGGCAGTTGCCTAGGGCCAACTGGCGGTAGGGGTGGCCCCACTGGCTGCCACAACATTTAGTTTAATAAATCAATTACAAAAATTCTTTAAGGATTCACTCATGTCTATGGTCTGAGTACAATGCATACACTCTGTATCTCTGCACGCATCATACACACATGCAATTTGAATTCTCAAACACATTTTTAGGTCTGCCATGAGCCATCCTTTGCAGAAGGACAGTGCATGCATACATACAATGGATTGCAGGAGAGATGAGCAGATCATTCAACAGGTTGTGTTTGTGTGTCTTTGTGCATGTGTGCATGTGTGTGTGTGTGTGTGTGTGTGTGTGTGTGTGTGTGTGTGTGTGTGTGCACGCATGTGAAATGTTCCAGTTAGGAATGTCAGGTTACAGAATTAGCTTACACAGACTCAAACTTTGTACATTAGGCACAAGAAACAAGAGCCTTAATCCTCTATGCCAACTACTTGACTGTTTACTTAGTCACCAGAGTTGCTTGAAATGCTCTGAAATGGGTAATTTTGTCTTTTATTGGTTCATACATTTTGGGCCAGATTCAGTAAGGTCAACACTAAAGTGAACACTGTTCTGAGTGAACAGACAACACAGACATAACTCACACTTTCTTCCTCCTAATGTAAGTTTTCCAGCTGATATTCTTGCAGCTTAAAATACTGACAGGGTTACCACAAAGTGTAGACTACATGTACATTTAGTGTAATCTGTCTGAGTGACTAGAAAAGCACAAAAGTGTGATAAGAATTTTACTGAATACATATCGCATACACTTAGTGTAGACTTTATTGAATTTGGCCCTTTGTTTCACTGCTTAATGGAAAAAAAAGTCTTCAAAATTAGAGGGGTAATTTTCAATGAATGTGAGTTTCAGGACAATTTCAATGAATGTGAGTTTCAGTGCATTGTCTCGGATATGAGTTTCAGTGTATTTTCAAGGAATGTGAGCTTCACGGGAAGAGAAGTTTACTGTTGCTCATACTAAGTCTGTTTTCAATGAGCAAGTGTTTTGTTTAGCAAATGTATGTCAGTGGTTGTGCTATGGAAATGGAAAACAGTGTTAGCAGGAAAACAGGTAGCATACTCACTTATACTTACTTTTGATGCAAAAGTCTGGGAGTTCCATTCAGATGGATCAATAATACTGCAGTGCCCTTTAAGAAGGGGGGAAGCTTTGTGCCATCCTTTGGATGAGATGTTAAACTAAGGCCCCATTTATCTGTGTTAATTGCAGGTGCTTGGAAGTCTTTTACTTCTATGTGTGCTATCAAAAAGAATAAGGAGAAGTTCCTAAATGCCCTGGCCAAATTTCCACTGTTAGTATAAATACCACCAAGATTCTCCCCTGAAAATATGCTACTAGCCTAGTGGGATTTATCTGGTCAACAATGGATATTTAAATTAAAAGTTTTAAATTAAATCCATATCTCTGTCTTAATTTCAAAAATAAAGAAGAAAATAGTTTGCTTGCCGACAGTTTTGAGCAATGTCTATAGTAATTGGTGGGACAGAGACAAGTAATAGGATACCAGAATGGCTGGGGGAGGGCTGGTCTCTTCCCCTGCCTAGGGCCCCATTTGACCAATATCTGGCTGTGCATGTACACATCTATAAGAACTTTGAGATTGAGGTCAAAGTTATTCCATACTTCTTTTTTGACAAATAAACCCACAGAAGTTTCAGTTACTTATAGCCACTTTTGTAGAATTTCTGCCTGATAAAGGTAGATATTTACTGATCAGAAGTAAACTGATTTTTTATTACATTTTTATTGTAATATTTAGAACTGTAGCACAAAAAACCACGAAGTCCAAAGACAAAGGCTAGGCAAATGGCAATCAAATAACCCTTTATTGTAAGCGCTTTCGGTAGGGAGCTTCTCCCCACCTTCCTCAGACAAATAAAACAATCATTTTATGCAACTCCCAAGTTAAATACTTTGATTAATTATGACATCACACTCCTCCATAATTAATTTAAAAATACATGACTTCACATTTTTAAAATATTGATTTAAACAATACAATCACCATTAAATTACAAAAACCATGAATTTGCCATGTCTTTACATATAGTAAAAAAACAACAATATTAAAAAGGACTCTAGCAAGCTACCCTAAAATGATTATAAAACGTTACTTCTATATACCCTTAAAGTATTAAAAATATCAAATAAATACATGCATCCAATATATATATTAAATAGGAAACATAATATATATAGAAAAAACTAACTATAATTGTGCCACAAGCAGCACAAATTTACTAAATCTATTCATCTATTTAATGCCTTCAATTTCAAAAAGCATTTGATGGACAATATTTCGTTAAGACCCGGAATTATGTAAGCAGCAGTACGAATCTGCCAAAATGCCTCCTGTTGTTCCAATCTAAGCTGCCATTGTCCCCCCCTCACATTTGGTTGTACTTGTTGTACTACTGAAAAATAAAAGCTGTGATCTAGATTATAATGCACATGTTTAGCAAGTGCGTTATTCAAATCCTGCCTTCCAATAGCATATAGATGTTCATATATTCTTTTCTTGAGTGGTCTATCGGTCTTACCTATGTAAAAAGCCAAACACTTCTTGCATGTTGCCGCATAGACCACTCCTTTAGAATTACAGTTGAAGGAACCATAGATGCCATAATTTCTACCAGCCAGAGTAATATTGGAACCAACTAGTATATGCTTACAGTAGTGACAAGTGCCACATCTGTTCATCCCCTTCCACTTGGTATCCCTTTTATTTTTAGTCTGCTCCAATAATTGTTTTAAATTTTGCCCATGTCTATACGTAATTGTGGGTCTATCACCCAACAATTTTACCAATTGATAATCCTCTAAAATGATGCTCCAATTTTTAAAAATAATATTGTTAATAATATGGGCATCAATACTAAAGGTAAACAGAAAACTGTTGTTGATCATTTTGTCCTTATTATAAGTCTTGGTCACTAGATTTCCACCCCCAAGAAGTGGTTCAAAATGACCTGATGTCCTTTTATTAAACACTTCCTGTTTTATATTATCCACAAACTCAGATGGATAACCCCTTGTTGTAAACATTGATTGGATGTTATCACATTCAATTCTAAAATCTAATAAGTTGGACACCATCCGAGCTGCCCGGACAAATTGACCCTTCACAACACTTCTCTTTTGATGTATGGGGTGAGAGCTACTACAATGTAAGTAGTTATTTGAAAATGTGGATTTTCTGAAAATAGTGGACCTGAATTGCCCTAAACTATAATATTTTATTAATTTGACATCTAAAAAAGAAATTTCATCCACATTAACCTCATAAGTGAATTCTAGAAACTGTGTCATTTCAGATATATTATCAATGAAGATTGCCACTTGATCTAACGGGCCTCGCCACAAGAAAAACATGTCATCTTGGTACCTTGTGTACCAAGTGACGTTTTCCTGGTAGAGTTCGTTTTGGAAAAGGAACTCATGTTCCCAGTGTGCTAACACACTGTTTGCAAAAGTACAACCACACTAACACAGGCTCCCTCTCTGTTGTTTCCATTGATGAAAATAATGTGGAGGATAATGGGTTGAGTTTTACGATGAGATTTATTACCCCTTACAGTACAGAGGCAGATTTAATAAAGTGTATCCTGGTGAGAAACGGGGGTTTGTTCAGTTTTGATTCTGACATAATAAGTAAATTGGGTGACAGACCTTACGTCACTTACAGAAAAGGTTATAATTTAAAGAGTATCATGGAGACAAATAGTGGAATGTGTCACCGGATTGATGGGACTTTCAAGAATGAGGCGTGCAGTTGTTGCAGGCACTTGGCAACTGGGGCCAGTTTTTCAATTGGTAACAAAACTTACAGGATAAAGGGAAGATATACATGCTGTTTGAGGTCTGTAGCTTACCTTGCTACCTGGCAGCTTTGTCCCGCATTTTATATGGGCAAGACTGACAGGAAGTTGAAAGAAAGGATCTACGAGCATGTATACAGCATAAGGAAGGCTAGGTTAGAGAATGCCCTGGCCAAAGATTGTAGTGAGAATCCCACTCAACCTTTTGTGTTTAGGGTTTTAAATCAAATTAGATTAGATGTAAAAGGGGCCCTTACCAGTTATTGTTAGAGAGACAGGAATTGATTTGGCAGCTGATGTTGAATTCTTCAGAGCTCCAGGTCTTAATGACAAGGTTTCTCTTTCGTGCATACTGAAATTAAGAAGTCTACTGAGATAGAGCAATGGCCACCTGATGTTTGTGTTGATGGTAGTTGCACATATATTGGCGTGTAATAATTTCCATTTGTCTACATGTTCGTATGAGATTTAAGCAAGCATTATATTAACAGCATGTTTTTATAAATCTTGAAATGTGAACGTTGGAGTAACATTTTATGATTGTTTGATTTTTTACTGGATTAGGTTTATTTTATATTAGTCTAAGCAGGATTTTTACATGTCCAGCATTTGAGGATGCTGGTTTTTATTTAGTGGGTAATATTTGAATGATCATGTTTAAAAGTTTTTATTTTTAACTTGCAGTCTTGTTATTTATGGTATAGTCTCTTTAAATTTTGATTAGTTTTAATGTGTTTGTAAAGGGAGATGTATATATGGGTGTGGTGTTGTTTGCTCTGTTTGTCTGAAGAAGTTCGGCTATCAGTTGAATGAAAAGCTTTGTGGAAATAAATTATTACTTAACAAGTTTGACTTCATTTCTGCTCTTGCCTGGAGTTCCTTTGGAGATTTCTTTGTGTGTGTTCCAGTGTGCCTTGTGGATTTAACTGGAGTTTCTTTGGTAAACAGTGCATATTACCCAGTCTACAAAGCATTGATTATCAATGAAGGCTTTATGAAAAGAAGTAACCTGTAAAGCTAGAATCTGGACTTTCATATCTTAGTTGGATGTCCAACTTGGTGATCTGGAACTTGCCCAGAAGACCCAACCATGGAAGAGTATGTGATCATACTTGTGGCTAAATTGTGGATTATAGTAACAATATAGAGCTGTGATTGGGCCTGATCAAAGCTTATAACCTGGGACTTTTATAAACATCATATTCGTGGAAGTGTTGTGACAGACTGTAATACTGTGTATGAAAGTAAACCTTAGCCACTGCTGAATTTAGTTTTTAGTTAGATGGGCTTTTCATTTTATTTTGTGAAGGCTAAACATGTTTTCATTTACTTTTGTCTCTAATATCTCTTTTGACTTTCTCTCTCTCTCTCTCTAGATATATATAAATAGAGAGATAGAGTGTTTGTGTAATTCTTCACTTGGGATTCTGTTTTAGCCGAACAGCATTTGTTGACTCAAGTCTTGTCAAATGTGCTTTGAGATCACACAACAGTGAGGAAAGGGAGATTTATACACACACACACACACACACACACACACACACACACACACACACACACACACACACACACACACACACACACACACACACACACACACACACAAACACACACACACACACACACACACACACACACACACACACATATATATATATATATTTATATCTATATATAAATATATCTATATCTATCTATATATAGATAAATATATCTATGTCTATCTATATATATATCTATATATCAACATATATATGAATACATATGAATCTCAATGGCAACACTCATATCTGCTCTGAGTTACAGCACAATGGCACTAAATATACAGAACTAACGTATATTGCCAACATCCTGGCATATAGGTTCAGTGCTAACTTTACCCCTCTGTCATCCCCTAAAGGGCCCATCTCTATACCAGAAGAATGCAAAGTTCCTGTAATCACGGCTGCACAGGTAAAAAACACACTATCCAAAGCCAAGAACACAGCATCCACGGGACCTGACGACATCCCAGGCTGTGTTCTACATGAACTACAGAACAAACTGGCACCCCACCTAAGTACCATGTTCAATCATAGCCTCACCTCAGGCTATGTGCCCACTGAATGGTGCACAGCGACAGTTATCCCACTCCACAAAGGGGGAGCCACCACAGACCCCGGAAACTACCGCATAATTAGCTTAATGAGCCTGGTCTGCAAGGCTATGGAGCGTATCATCATGGAACTTATAAACAATGACATTGGTAATCTCCAAACTCAGGACCCCACCCAGTTCAGGTTTGTAAAAGGCAGATCATGTCTCCTAAACCTGATAGACTTCTTTGAAGCAGTCACCAAAGCCGTAGATGAGGGTAAGGTGGTTCACACAGCCTATCTAGATCTCGCCAAGGCGTTTGACACCATCCCCCACTCTGGAATTATAGATAAACTCACTAAACTAGGTATAAATCCCTATGTCACAAGATGTGTTGCCAACTGTCTCACTGACAGGACCCACACTGTGAAAGTAGCAGACTCCAAATCCAGCTTCAGACCAGTGACAAGTGGAGTACCACAGAGATCAGTGCTGGGTCCTCTCCTGATTGGTATCTACTTCTCTGAAGTACAGGCCAACACAGAAGGTCTTTGGCTAACAAAGTTCGCAGATGACTGCAAACTAGGAGCCAT
Source organism: Protopterus annectens (assembly GCF_019279795.1). Classification (NCBI taxonomy): domain Eukaryota; kingdom Metazoa; phylum Chordata; order Ceratodontiformes; family Protopteridae; genus Protopterus; species Protopterus annectens. Next base: position 1,711,151,785 of record NC_056726.1, on the reverse strand, counting down.
AATCAAAACTCCAAAAGATGTGGACATCCTACAAAAGGGCCTTGCTGAGACAGATGCCTGGGGTCAAAGTCATGGCCTCAAGCTCAATGCCAAAAAGTGCATTGTCATTCCTTTTGGTAAAAACTCAGTACCCATGAACTACCACATAGGTGGTAGTCTAATTAACACCGAAAGTGTGATAAGAGACCTTGGGACACAGGTGGACAGTAGTCTCTCCTTTGATAATCACATCACCACAGTAGTCAGGAAATCCTTCTATGTGGCACACCTCATCACAAAAGGTTTCTCATCCAGGAAAAAAGAGGTCATTGTTCCCCTCTACTCATCACTCATTAGACCCATTATAGAGTACAATGCCCTTTTTTGTATGTACCTCACAACACATCTACAACAACTGGAAAGGCCACAGAAATACCTCACAAAGAGGATTACCAGCTTCAAAGAGATGCTCTATGTAGACTGTCTCAGAAAACTGCAGCTTTACTCCGTTGCATATTGCCTACTCAGAGGCGATCTCTGCCTAACACACAAAGCTATGTCAAACCCAGAGCTTTTAGACATGCTCCACTTAAAGAAATCCCAATCCCTATGAGCTACATGCTCTAGGGACCTAAACCTCGTCACCACAATAAACAGAACATGCTGGAGGGATAGATTCCTGTCCCAGAGACTTCCCATACTCTGGAACAAACTACCTATCTATATCAAACAAAGCTCCTCATTAGCACTGTTTAAGAAAAATCTTGATGATTGGATGGGAGATAGGAAATTCACCCCAGGGATCACTTCTGTGGCTCTGCTCGACAGTGGCACAGGAAAAAAAATTTCTTGGGTGGCGAAAGCCAGGGTACCTCTGGTTAGGCTTATATAGACCCTAGGGCCAGTAGCCTAGTACCTAGCTATGAACCTATGAACATATATATATATATATATATATATATATATATATATATATATATGGGTCTACTTCTTTTGACCTAACTTTCATTTGCCTGACCCCATTTGAATGAAATTTCTTTTGCCTGACACTTCATTTGCCTGACACTTCATTTGACTGACAAGTATTATTAGCAAGAAAATGGAATATGCCCACTTTCCCACTGTACTGCAACCCTGGAGTTAGAATTTATAGTTGGGGGGGGTGGGGGGCACAGTCACTTCATTTCATATGATATTGTTAACTTTTGATGTGATATTGCTTAGTAAAAGGAAAGTAAGTAGGGGGCTTCAACCCCCCACACCCCCGATTGTGGAGGGCTGTGCCCCCCATACCCTCCCTCACTATATATTCTAACTCCAGGGTCGCACTACAGTGGGGAAGGAGGCATATTCCATTTTCTTGCTAATAATACTTGTCAGTCAAATAAAGTGTCGGGCAAATGAAGTGTCAGGCAAATTAAATTTCAGTCATTTGGTCTCAGACAAATGGGTGGCAGGCAAATGGAAGTTAGGTCAAAAGAAGTAGACCCATATATATATATATATATATATATATATATATATATATATATATATATATATATAGGTCTACCTGAATTAACCAAAACTGCAAATGACCAACAGCGAGCTATGCGACACCGGAAGATCGACAACGGAGAAGACCGACAGTTGAGAATCCCAACGCTGAGAACACAGACATATTAAGGTAAGTGTGCAATAGGGATGGATGTTAGGGTCAGGGTGTGGGTAAGGTAAGTGTGTGATGGTGACAGACTTAAGGGTTAGGGGCGGATTAAGTGAGTTAGGATGCGGGTAAGGTAAGTGTGCGATAGTGACAGACTTAAGGGTCGGGGCAGATTAAGTGAGTTAGGGTTAGGGTGCGGGTAAGGTAAGTGTGCGATAGTGATGGACTAAGGGTTAGGGTTTGGGGTAAGGTTAGTGTATATATAGTTGTGTATATAAGGTTTAGTGTAGGTTTATAAGGTTGTGCTATGTGTTTGTTTTTTGGGAAAGTTATTTGTTTTGTTTATTGTCGGGATTGTGGTTTGTTGGGCATGTGAAGTTTCGTGTTTT
>NC_056726.1:1711141596-1711144096 GCF_019279795.1 Protopterus annectens | reverse complement strand
ATAACTCACATAATTTGTCAAAGTATTATATCCCAGTGTAGTGATGTGTACAACCCAACTCAAGCCCAATCCACCCCTGCCCCAGCAAACCTAGCAAATCTCTTATGTTATCAACATAAAACCCCTACCAAACTTGCCACCCTCTTCAATTCCTACTTCACTGACACCATAGCTAACCTAACAACACCTTTCCTACAATTAACACCACCACCACCAAGCCTTAGAAACAAGATACATGAACTCCAGATGTGGATTTCACAAAACAACTTGGATATTATAGCAGCTACTGAAACCTGGTTGAAATCATATGCAAAAGACACTGAATTTCTTCCCCCAGGCTACTCATGCATGAGAGCCGATTGACCCCACAAGAGAGGAGGAGAAGGAGTAGCAATACTCTTCCCTAGCAAATATACATTAATTCCCTACTCAAAACCAACACCCAGCTTCTCCCCAATGGAAGTACTAATCTCTATTTTAAAACTTAACAACTACAAAAAACATTTGCATAATTGCACTGTATATTCCTCTAGGAAACAACATGCCAATGTTACAAAACATACTTGCCTGGACTTCTCAAAACATAGATAATGAAACCATCCTTCTAGGTGATGTAAATATCAGTTGGCTAGACATTGCCCACAACGACCTCTCAAAAAACATAAACCTTTACAACTTCCCCCAAGTAATTGAAGACATCTGCAGACCCCACAAAAATAACAATTGGGGCTCCACAATAGACTGGATATTAGTGTCCCACCCCAACAATGTCATCACTGCAGGCATACTATCTAATACCATTAGCAACCACCACCAGCATATATCCTATGCAAAACTACCCCAATCTCAGGGCAACACCAATACAAATCAATCAGAAATTTGACTAAGTTCCAACCATCTGTATTTAATGAAACCCTAAATTGGGAACCCCTCAAATCCCTACCACTTAATGAGGCTGTTGAATTATTTAAGTCAACATTCCTCGGCATCCTAAATAGGCAAGGGCCTACCAGAAAAAAATGAATAAAACATATCCATGCAAGCTGGCTCTCAAAACCCGCCAAAGAAGTTATGTCCACAAGGGATAAAATCTGCAAATCATGGCAGAAAAACAAAGATCCCTCAACTCTACTACAATACAAACAACTCTGTAACCAGGCAAAACATCTAATAACCAGGGATAAAAAGCCCAATATTTCCACCTACACAGCCAACATAAAAATAATCCCAACAATTCTGATCCTCCATCAAACAACTATCACACCCAGGGTCTCAAAGTACACCATCCCCTGACCTACACAAAACCCCTACCAAACTTAACTTACCACCCTCTTCAATTCCTACTTCATTGACACCATAGCTAACCTAACCACCACCTTTCCTACAATTAACACCACCACCACCAAGACAGCTGATGACCAAATCATCCCAGAAAAGAATCCTACCCTCATCTCCAGCCTAAAATTCTCTGCCATACACATCGCCACAATAAAAAACTTTTACTTAAGCTCTTACCCCTGACAATCTAACCACCACACTTCCTGAAGCTAGCTGAAAACTATATAGCTTACCCCATCAGCATACTCATTAACAGATCCTTTAAAGAAGCCATTGTCCCAGACATCTGGAAAAAAACATTCATTCTCCCCTTACACAAAGGTGTCACCAACACAAACACCACAGACTTTCAACACATAGCAATTCTCTCACCCCTCTCTAAAATACTGGAAAAATGCATCCATGCCCAACTCCTCAACCACCTGCTTGAAAATCAAATTCTATCACCCGATCAGCATGGTTTAAGACCAGGGCACAGCACCACTACCACCTTCCTATCAATCCTTGATACAGTTAACCAGGCACGGGATTCTAGTAAAATAATCATTTCACTTTTTCTCGACCTCGCCAAAGCTTTTGATACCATATCCCACACTATCCTTCTCTCTAAATTATCCACCCTCCATATTTCCTCACCTACCCTACAGTGATTGAATAGCTATCTCTCTAACAGGCACCAATATACCAAATGGCAACAGTCTTACTCACCCTTACTCAATGCTTCCACAGGGGTACCTGAAGGCTCCATAATTGGTCCTGTCTTATTTAACATCTTTATTAACAACTTTCACTCAACTCTCCCACAATGTTCAGTAATCCAGTATGCTGATAAATCTACAATAATATGCACTCCAAATTCCAGTGCTGAACTCAAGCAAATCACCCAGAATACCCTCACTTCTACTGAATCTTGGATGCTTAACAATCTTATTATGATAAATAAAAAAAAAAAAAAAACTAAACTAGTATTATTTACCCTATATTTGTGAGTTTAGACTGCTTCTGTTTGTATTAAATTGATTGGTGGCCCAGTGGTTATTTTCCTGGAGTTAACTTGTGACATTCCGGGAGCTGGGCTTTCTGAAGTTTCACCGTTGTTGTCTCACTGTTGTGAATATCAACATTCTGCTAAGTCATAGATAGATAGATATATAGATATAGA
>NC_056726.1:1711121596-1711134096 GCF_019279795.1 Protopterus annectens | reverse complement strand
AGGAAAATCAAAATTAACATGTGAAAGGAATCTATATACAGTGTTATGTTGTACAACCTACTACATAACATAAATATGTGAACTGGAGTACTGCACTAAGTCCAGATGTGAGGTGTCATTGTAATAAACTGTTGAAATCTCCCAATAAACACAAGGACCCCATACAGTGTACCTACACATGAATCTTGTATACGAAACACATATACAACATATAATGAATGATAACTCAATGCCAAACAGCAAACAGTGTGCAAATTAAAAATTAAGCAATGCAACTAGGTGTAAGCCATGGGTCTATATTGTAAGCGCAAACACTTAGGTTGTCGAATACGGCATGATCGACACCTATTAAGCGAACTGCAAGTACACCGAATGCTGGAGACCACAAAATTCGAAATCCCGATTCGGCATAGTTGGTCCTTCTGCTGTATAGCTCCGCATCTACCACACACTTACCTTACGGAGCTATACCACAGAAGGGCCAATTATCCCGATTCGGCATAGTTGGCCCTTCTGCGGTATAGCTCCGTATGGTAAGTGTGCGATAGTTACGGACCTCAGGATTAGGGTGAGGGTTAAAGTAAGTGCATAGATAGTAATGTATGTAAGGGTTAGAAGTAGGGTTTTGTTAAGTGTATGTGTGTGGATTATTTATATTGTTTGGGTATAGCTTATTAAGGTAAGTGTGTGATAGTTATGGACCTTAGGGTTAGGGTGCGGGTTAAGGTAAATGCATAGATAGTAATGTATGTAAGGTTTAGTGTAGGGTTAGAAGTAGGGTTTAGGTTAGTGTATGTATGTGGTTTATTTATTTTGTTTGGGTGGGTAGTATGTAGCAAGTGGTGTAGTGGGGAGTATGTTTTATTTTCATCACTGGGTGGAACAGTGTTAGCCAAACAAAACAATTCAGTCATCTGTATTTCCGCGTTTTGAGGTTTCAGTGAATTGTGCGTTCACTTAATAGGTGTCGATCATGATGTATTCAACAACCTAAGCATTCAAGCTTATAATATAGACCCATAAGCAATTTGTAGGCCAGCTAAATCAGTTTTCCCATTGGTATACCCCTTTAAGCAATGCCAGCCTTAGGTAAACAGGTTTGCCCATAGCTTAGCATTTTCAAAACCGTCCAGTCATGGGCAAGTGCAGGAAATTGATCCTATTTAAACCCCACAGCTGGGAATATATCTCATAACTGGTTGTAGCTTACTCCTGTAGGCACAATGGCCAGAGTTGTGGAAGGATTGCACTTCCAGGCACAGTGCTGGGGCATCCAGGAGTCCAAAGTCATGGCAGGGCTCCTTGTTAAAGACCATGACCAGAGGCTGCTGCATGGCCAGTACCAGGGCTCCCAATATAAAGCAGAAGCCTGGTACTTAGAAAACACTTAACAGGAACCAAAAGCAGTTACTGGCGGTAAACACGAAATAGATAGATAACCACAATAGCAGATCTCACTGACACTTTAATAAAATAAAGTAAATAAAATAAAATAAAATAAAATAAAGCGCTTTTCGTCTACTGAAATCAGTAGACTTCATCAGACAACCATAAAACAAGGGAGAACAAGCAGCCTTATGTAATTAAACACTAATACAATCAGTAAACTGTTAACGAATGGAATATAAGCAATTAAACACTTGATAAATAACAAATAACAGTGATACTGAATGTAAGAGTGGAAAATTCCACTAAAGAAAATCTCCAAGAACCCATTAACCTAGCTCGAGTTGGTAGACATCATAATGCACATAGTTATAATATAAACCTTAACCCGAAACATATAAGATGTATATGAAATATATATATATATATATATATATATATATATATATATATATATATATATATATAAATGTATATATAAAAACATACAAGTATATAGCATGATACTGAAAAACAGTATATCAGAGATAAAAATTAAATAAAAGTATAACGGGTATAAACTATTTAACTTATGATAACCCTGTTAAACTTTGTACAAATTATGAAAAAATATATATGGATATATTAAAAATTAAATTAAATGTTTAGTTCTACCTTAAATCTAAGAAGCTAATAGTAGTAGTATAATATTAAATTTAGTATTTATATTAACAATACTGTAAAATAAAAATGCACTAGTAGATATAAATACAACTTGATACATATGAACTAAAATACATTGTATAAAATAAATTAGTCCTCTTACACAAATAAATAAACTGTATAACAAGTGTAAGAGAGATATATAGAATTGAACTACCCCTGTGGTGTAATTACAAATGAGTATATGTATATGTATATATACTAGTAAAAAGGTTACAAATGTTACCTCGATTACTTGCTGTATGAATAACCAAGTTTTACCTCACTGGACTTTTCAATTTTAACAAACAACTTATAGAGCAAGAGTCGTTTAGCCCTGGAAAAGAATAGGAGTTCAATCTAATTTGCCACTTTAGTTCTAGTTCTTCCAGGAGTAATTGGGAAGGAGCTCCCCTCAAGTTATCTACTATCTGGTCAATGACTAAGAACTTAAAACAGTGGTCACCAAATAAGCAAATATGTTTGGCTAAAGCATTCTCTTGTTTGTTCTTACTGATTGCATACAGATGTTCGTATAGCCGATCACGGAGTCTATGTTCTGTCTTACCTATGTAGAATCCGGGGCATTTCTGACATTGTGCCAAGTAAACGACCATACGGGAATTGCAAGTAGCCCTACATCTCAGGTCAAAGGTCTTACCATTTATAGTAAACCTGTTGGTCTCTAAAATGTATTTACACTTATTGCAGTTTTGACACTTAAACATACCTGGTGTTCTTAAAAATACACATTGTTGTTGTTCAAGTAAGGTTTTTAAATTTTTACCTCTCCTGAATACATTCACAGGACGGGCCCCCATTTTACTATGCAATAAAAAGTTTGTTTTAAAGATGTCCCAGTTTTTCTTAACAATGTCAATAATATCATAACTTTTGACATTGTAAGTTAAAATTAATTTAGGGCCAATACAGTTGGCCTCCAAAACCGAGTCAGTAGTTGGAGTACTAACTAAAATTTGAGATGTAGTCAAAGTAACATCTGACTCGTTGTGTGGTCGGTTATTGGATGAGCATAGAATAGGTTTATAAAACACATTCTCTCTTTTAGTTGTAACTTCTTGTATTAGTGTTTCTAATAAGTGGGAAGGGTACCCTCTAAGGGTAAACATATTCCTCAAAAGTTCACATTCAGTGTGGAAATCCGCATCTAAACTCACAATTCGAGCAGCTCTGACAAGTTGTCCTTTAACCACAGATCTTTTCTGGTGGTTAGGGTGACAGCTGCTGAAGTGGAGAAAAGAATTGCAATATGTATGTTTCCTGTGAACACTTGCTACAAATGCTGTTAGCTCAACATTTTTAACCAACCAGATGTCCAGGTAGGCAATGGCACTAGTGCTAAATGTAGAGGTGAACCTCAAAAACTCAGTAGAGTTGTTGAAAATGTCTAGAATATTATTACTAACAAGTTCATCACCGTCAAGCAGAATAAAAATATCATCAAGGTAGCGGTTATAATAACGGATCCTGTCTTTCAAAATACTATTGTTAAAGACAAATTCCCTTTCCCAGTAGGCCATCACCATATTGGCTATATTGGCCCCACAAGGGGAGCCCATAGCTACCCCGACTTTCTGCAAATAAAAATTTTTACCCAACATAAAGAAGTTGTTATATAAAATTATCTCTAGTAGTTCAACAACTAGAGAAATTTCGTGGCCAGTAGCACCATTCCTCTTCAATGTTATAGCCACCCAATCTGTAGCTATATGATGGGGTATGCAAGAGTACAGATCTTTGACGTCAACAGTTAAAAAATTGCAATTTGCGTCAAATTCCAACAGGTCTATTTTAGTTAAAAATGACCATGAGTCTTTGCATATTTGGTCTTCACTATTCAAATACTTCTGCAAAATAGAATCAACTATTTTAGCGCATGTATATGTAGGTGAACCACGACCATCTACTAATGGGCACATCGGGGGATTAGATAGATCTTTGTGAATTTTTGGTATACCAAAAAGACATGGAAATCTCGGATAAGGAGTCTGCATGTAGTTATACTGCTCTTGTTGTAATCTACCTTCGATGTACATGTCTTCTATACTATTTTCAATGGTTGAGTAAGCCTTATTTATTTCTGATCTAGAACCAAGTGCGTACGAATCATTATTAACTAGTTCAGTCATACGATCAAAGTAGTCGTCCTTGTCAAAAATAACTGCCCCTCCTCCTTTATCGGGTTTACAGATACGTAAATTATGGATTTTAACATAATTAATCAGTTCATTTTCATTATTACTTATGTCGGTATTAACAGTAAATTGTGGATTTCTTAAAATCTGATGTAGGTCTAATTCGCACATGTGCTCAAACATCTGTATCAGTGGGTGCAATGGTGGATTGAAAGTACTGGGTACCCTAAGTGAGTTGCTGTTAGAGTTCTCACCATAACCACCTAGCATCAGGTTAAAATTCAATTTACGTGTATGCAGTTTGATGTCCAAGATGGTACCAACCAAATCAAATTTTCACTGAGGAACAAAGAAATAACCTTTAGACAGAAAATCAGCTAGCTCATCGGGTATAGATACTGTGTAAAAATTGTATACCTTAAAATCACCAGAACCATTAGTAGTAATCACAGGTTTAACTAAGGTTAACAGATGTTCATCATTAGAACATAAGGTAACATTTACATCAACTACAGAGTCAAAGCTGTCAAAGGGGCTAGCAAAACCAGTATCATCAATGACTTGATTCGTAACAGTAGTGTCCTCAATGGTAGGTCTATTAACATTGTTAGTTACTCCATTAAAGTCGTTGTTAAAACGGATAAAGTTATAGTCAGTATCGTTAGACTCTGTATAGGTCGAGATGTTGTTCACCTGGGGCATTGAAATCTCCCTCTGTTCTGGTGGAATTGGTTCCTCTGTTTGGGGATGGCACCCGTCCGTTTGCCATCCTGAAAAACCTGTTGTTGATTAATAAGGTTAAAATTAGCCTTCTGGCAGTTCTGCAAGCGTTCACTTCTCCTAACTAGAGATTCAGGTTGAGCGCCTATGTCAATTGGTTCAGGGCCCACATCGACATTAGGCATATATTGATTACTCATATTGCGCTGGTGGGATTGAACATTATTGGAAAACACATTGTTACTACTGTTATTATTGTTATTATTGTTGGTAATCACTGCATCCCGGTTACTGGCAAAGAATGAACCATTTAAAGTTTTAGGATGTTGCCAGGTTTGAGAAGGAGGGGGAGAAGGGTAGGCAGTTCCATTCTCATATGCTTTGCAGTCGCGATTTAACTTTTTGATTTTGTTCAGTTTTAATTTACTCAAGTACTGGTCTATGCTGTTAAAACAACGACTGTACTCATATTTGTATCTGGTAAATTCATCATTCAATTTAATACTGGCATCTAGTTCAATAATTTCTTTATTCAAGTCATTTACCCAAACAGTGTAATGTTTGATCATTAATTCCAAAAGCTCAGTACCTTGTCTATCAAACAGCAACAACAGTTCATTGTGAAACTCTGAATTCGGTACTAAGCCGGTTGGAAACTGAAAATGCCTAAGCCCCTTAGGAATAACCTTGCACGCTAGACATTCATTGAAATAAGAAATTTCCAATTGAAGTTTTTTCATTTTTACCAATAATTTGTCAAAAGTCTGTAACTTAACAACAATATTCGAAAGAGCGTTTACCTCTCCGTTGGTGGGAGCGTTGTTAGTATTCTCACGATTGAAAGGGTCAGACTGACCCGAAAATGAAAAGCCTTCAGCCAGCCAGTGTTCAATGTTAGGTAATCCATTTAGGTTAGAGAGACCCATGTTGTTAGTCGAATTAGAGTTAGTATTAGTACATTGTACGATGGGATTAGAGACTCTTGCTGGCTGCATGCTGTCTATTAAATTAACATTAGCACCAGGACCAGGAACACCACTTGCCCTGATGTTCATCGTAGTTAATAAGTTATACTCAGGAAGACAGTCAGATAACTGTAAATGTTCACCAGTAGTAGGTCTTCGAACATGAGCCACTACAGGGAAAGGAGTAACACTCGTAACTGTAGAAATAGGTAAGGGTTCTTTAACTGCAGGGGAAGGAGTGATGTTCATAGCCGTAGAAGTAGGTAAGGGTTCTTTAACTGCAGACATTAAGTTCCGCATATGCTGCTGTTGAGAGTCTAGTTGATCTAGTCTCGCACAAAGCGAGTCCATCCGCTTGAATAAAGATTCAAATAAAGTGTCATGATCAGCTGGGTTAGTAGAAGTAGCTGGTGCTGCGTCTTCAGCACTATCACAGCTCCGAAGAATTGTCGGCGTTGAATTCGGTGAAAAACTGCCATTCACAGCGATGGATCCCGACGCCATCAAACTTAAATTACAAACTGACAGAAACTTAGAAAACACTTAACAGGAACCAAAAGCAGTTACTGGCAGTGAAGCCTGGGACTGTCTTGCCTGTGACCTCACCAGTGCCACTGGCATCCCTCAAACTGGTGAGCAGGTCAGGCATCACTATGCTGACCTAAAATGAAAGAGGGAGCTCTTGGATCAGTGGATCCAAGAAACTAGGCAGGTGGGTGCTGTCCCAGCCATGTGTATCAGTTTACTAGCTGTTTAATAATTGCCAGCTCATGTATATTATGGATAGGTATGGCTAAATATTATTCTTATGTCTTTGACAGTGGCAGACGAGCAGGCTATGAATCGGGAAGCCCATGCCTGTAGACTTCAGAGGTTGCATCACGAGGCAGGTTAGTAATAATCTTGCATGTATTGTCATAAGAAATAAATCTAAAAATAGAAGAATGTTAATTGCCAGTATAAAACCTGTATTGTGTATGTAAAAAACTGAATAAACCTGACAAAATTGCAGGACGAGTCTCATATAGGTTGTATGTAAATAAAAGGTTAACAGCCTGGCAATAAAGGTTTACCTCCTGGACTGCTTGTGTTTACTTTAATATCATATGGTAATGTAGTGTTGCAATCTCTTAACAGTACTGTTGTAGTAAGCAGTGGTACTGTAGGAATGTCTGTATACGACTGTTGTCATCACAAGGTCATAGTGTACAACTGAGAGAGACTTAAACAGAAAACAGTGAAAAAATAGATAACATAATCCAAATAGCACACTCAACTAAGATGTCCAAGTGTTGTATTTTTTGCACACAGCCTTGGTTCGAATCCTGGGAGTGGTAGTAAGCTGTATGCAGAATCATACCCCACAACAGTACAGATATTGCCAGAAAGTCCAGATAATTGGTGTAAGTCCCCTGCCTGTCATTCTGTCCCCCTGGCAAATCAGTGGGATGATCCCAGAAGTGTAGGCAGCAAATAATGACATACAACTGATTGTCAGACATCATAATTGTCAGAAATATATCTATAAGAACAAACCTGTCACTCTAGCAACTCACCAAAGTGTTATGAGATTAATAAGCAAAGTATATCAGATACGAAAACTGTGCCTAGAAATAAAAGATTGAAATCCTGGACTGGTACTGTTTAGTCTGATATGGTATGGCAATGTTAGTGTTGCAGTATCTCTGACTAAGTAAGGTATTTCTCATCACTGTCATCCACACAGTGCTGCATAATAAAACTGTCTTGGAAACCCTGTATAAAAGTGTTGTAATTACAAGGTCAGATTGTAAAACCATGGGGGACTTATAGACAAAATTCAGAGAAAAGATATAAAGCAATATCTATGTGATGTACACTGTTGTATTTTTAGCACGCACAGTCATGGTTCGAATCGTGGGAGTGGTAGTAAGCTGTAGGCAGAATCATACCCCTTGACTGTACAGATCTGTTTAGAATGTCCAGAGAATTGGCCCATATCTACTGGCTGTTACCCTGTCCCCCTGGCATATCAGCGTGTCAATCTCTGACATTTAGGCAGCATTAAATGTCATATAACTGACTGTCAGGCCTGTAAATATTTGGAAAATGTCTATGAAAACATACCTGTCATTGTACAACTCACCAACAGTTTAGGAGGGCAATAGTCAAAATATGTCCCAGCTTCACCTGCATGTTGTCAAGACATGCCCAGAGTGTATGCAATAACAGATGGAGAAGTACATGCACAACATCAACCTGGAATTTGGTGCTAGGATTCTGCTATGGATCAAATGGTTGCTCCCTATATCCTGTTGCTAGAAATCTGCTTAGTATCAAATGATTGCTACCCAAGTCACAAAAAAAAAAAAAAATTATGTTATATTTTTTATAAGCTTACTGCCAGAAAATTTAGAAATTGTTAATTTTTGCTAACTATGTTTAAATATATTCACTATTCTCTTTTTTGGTACTGTTTTTGTAACTACATTTGTGTTTGAAGCCACCTGCACTCAATTGTATTCCTTATATGTATCTTATATGTAAATTATTGTGTTTCCTTATATGCTACTGTTTTGTCTCTATGGAATTGTATTGTTTCCTTGGAGCTTTTCTCCCCGGGCCTCCGCTGAAAATAGATCTGTGTCCAGTCGCACTTTCCCAGTTAAATATAAAATAAAAAAATAAATAAGTAAAAATATGTGTAGAAACAGGTAGTGTTAAAAAACAATTCCTTCACAGGTATACCAGGTAAGAGGTGTATACTGCAGGTAAAACACAGTTCATGTAGATAGTTGTCCACATCCATACCACTGTCCAAACTAAGGCCATAGGGTAGTATAATAATACCTGTAAGGTACAGATTACAGCACTGACTAGGAAAGTAATGAGAACTACAGGGATATGCAAGTTAATTGACATCGTTGTCTCCCCCCCACCATATCTGCAACGATAAACTAAATACACAACTCAAACGGTATGTGCACTATTAAATCTACTTTTGGGACATATGTCCTATTGTTTGATAAATATTGTAATTTGTTTCTATTCATGTGCCATGTTGAAATACTCCCATGTTGGTGGCATCCTGCCATCAATGTACCTGCATGCTGTTGTAATGGCCACTGTGGTTCCATATATGCATGTGTTCTATTTGCTATGCAACTGTTCCATATCTGGTGTTTTGGGTTAATCGGAATATCTATGCATGCTGTTATACCCTAATCCTGGAATGTGTTGACTATTACTAACCCACATATGTTTTAAAATTGAAACACCATAGCACGTTTGGGAAGGCTGGTCCCAGCAGACCCACCTCTCCCACCTCATCTGGCCATGGCACTGGGCATAAGCACATCTGGGGCCTAGCCCGGGACATCCTCATCCACTGGTCCTGCACCACCTTTGGGTGGAACAGCCTTAGGGGATGGGGCTCACCCCCCTGGGAGTGGGCACAGGCAGGAAACTGTCACCAGTCGTAAGGCCCGAGATCTCGTGCGTAGTGAGCGCCGCAGGGAGTTTGGAGATCAGCTACACCAGCTGGAAGGCCATGTGGCACAACTAAAAGGTCAGCCTGCAACTCCTACTCAGCCCCAGCACAGCCACCTTCGGGGCTGTGAAGGTGCAGTAGTAACTGCCCATGGGTGGGACCTCAGTCCCACCGTTTCTACTACGGGGGTCATGGGCTCCCAACTTTCAAACACCCCTCCCCATCCAAGGTGTTTACCCCCACATGTTTCATATACTGCCCCTGTATACTGTCTTGTCTTGTCTGTTATCCTATCCAACCTACCTCCCCAAATATACCTACCATCTTCCCCAACATCCCACCCTCACCTTTAAAAAAGGGCAATTTGTTCCCTCCAAAAAAAACACCACATTTATAGCTGTCCATTTGGCACACATGTCCACTGGGCACATGTAATCTGGTCTAATTGGCTTCACAACATATTATTGTTTTCCTTATCCCTCTGTTAGGGGTATGAGTGTCCAAATCTACATCCAAATCAGTGTATATGAAAAGCTGTTGCTGTAGAAGAAATGGGCTGCTATGGCCATCCCTACACCTGCCCTGCACATCCCTAGCTATTTACCTTACTGGCTTTCCCTCTTTGTGCTCCTTTTTCACCACTTTCCTATCAACCCTTTTTCTGTTCTTCTAAATAAATTAGCATGGGGGTAAGCGGAAGTAAGCACTTTTAAGCAGTAGTAAGTGGGTTTAAGCCTGTTTGATCAGGGGTAAGCAATGCGCACACAGAATAAGCAATTTTGGGGCTAACTCTCTGTAAGCATATTTAACCAGAAGTTAGCATTGCTTACTGTCACCAAAACCTGCGCAAACCTACTTAAAACTGCTTAAAAGTGCCTTAACCACTCTGTATCCACAGCCCATGTTCTGCCCAGCAACAAAATAAACAGCCTTGGCAAATTTAGAACCCAGGACCCTACACAATATAGCTAAAGTGATTTCCACTAAGCCATGTCAGATATACATACCCTGACAGGGAATGTATTTATACATGTAGATATATACTCAGGGGCAATCTCTGCCTAAAATACAAAGCTATGTCAAACCCAGAGCTGTTGGACATGCTCCACTTAAAGAAATCCCAATCCCTCCGAGCTACACGCTCTAGGGACCTTAACCTTGTTACCACAATAAAAAGAACATGCTGGAGGGATAAATTCCTGTCTCAGAGACTTCCCATACTCTGGAACAGACTACCTATCTATGTCAAACAGAGCTCCTCATTAGCACTCTTCAAGAAAAATCTTGATGATTGGATGGGAAATTCACCCTGGGGATCATTTCTGTGGCTCTGCTTGACAGGGGCACAGAAAAATCATTTTCTTGGGTGGCGAAAGCCAGGGTACATTTTTTGGCTAGGCTTCTATGGGCCCTAGGGCCGATAGCCTAGTACCTACCTATGAACCTATGAACCTATGTGTGTGTGTGTGTGTGTGTGTGTGTGTGTGTGTGTGTGTGTGTGTGTGTATATAGTTTTATATATATATATATATATATATATATATATTTATATGTATATATATATATATATATATATATATATATATATATATATATATATATGTATATGGGTCTATGTTGTTAGATTGAAAGCACACAACATCGATCTAACAACATCAAACCCCAGAAAAGCGAAAGTGCACTATATCGAAAGTGCACTTTCACAAAACCCTTTTTTCATAACCGGCACAAAACAAAATAATAACCTCTAAACAGTATTTTGAAGGGGGGCAAGCCCCCCCTGCACCCCCCATGTGGGGGGCTGTGCCCCAACCCCCCTAATTTAATATTCTAACTCCGAGATTGCACTACAATGGGGAAAAGGGAATATTCCCTCATCCCCACTGGACCGTGATCTCCACAACAAGTTTGTTAGCTGTACAACAACAGTATACGTTGATGTACAACTAACAAAACATGCAAACAGCATGTTTTTACTCTTTTAAGTCTCCTTTAGCGAAAGTGCATATTCGATGTTATGCACATTCGCTAAAATCAGTTCGACAAAGTGCAGTTCGATGAAATGTACTTTCGATGTTCTGACCAGGACCCATATAGAAATAGATATATATATATATGTATATACATATATATATATATATATATATATATATATATATATATATATATATATATATATATATATATATATATATATTTACACATATATGTGTGTGTATATATATATATATATATATATATATATAGATATATATATATATATATATATATATATATATGTATAGACACACACACACACACACACACACATGCGTATATATATATATATATATATATATATATATATATATATATGTAAAGATATATATATATATATATATATATATGTATATACACTCCGCGGAACTTAAATATACCAACTCCGAGATCGCACTACAGTTCAGAAGTGAAAATCTTTCCATTCCACACTGTACAGAGATGCCGGTTCCCCATGGTTGACATTTTAAATGTCGATCATATGGTCTCGGCCATAAGAAAGTTGACATTCTGAAAAGTCGACTATGTGAAGGGGACCTATATATATATATATGTATGTATATATATATATATGTATATATATATATATATATATATATATATATATATATAAACCAAAGCTGTTCTGTTCTGGAATGGCATTGAACAAGACCTGAATAGGTTTTTTTCTTACATCAGTGGTACTACTAGCATTCTGAAATTTACTATGAAAAAAGAGCTAGATTATGTTAATTACTTGGACATAACTATTAGGAAGGACTATGTCAACAGATGTTTCACGTCCCAGTTATATAGAAAACCTACCTATTCGAATACCTTACTACATTTCACTAGTGCGCACCCATTGCATCAAAAGAAAGCCCTTGTAAAAGGCCAATATGTCAGACTGGTTAGAATGGTCTCCGACATGGATGAATTCCGTAATGAATGTGACATAATGATGAACATGTTCTTAAGGAGAGGATACCCTGAGACCTTCATTGTGGATATCATTAATGAGGTAAAAAATAAGAGGATAAGTGGACATTTTACCTCCTTGTTGAGTCAGGGTAATAGTGACAATGAGGTAAATAGGTTGAAACAAAA